>NW_018020674.1:0-2495 GCF_002006095.1 Pseudomyrmex gracilis | reverse complement strand
AAAAAAAAAAAAAAAAACAAGAGAATATTGAAAAGTAAGATTCCCTAATTTATTCTCTCTTCTTTCCTTTTTATTTACTCTCCTTCACCCTCTCTCACACCTCAACACATTTTTTAATATTTAATATTTAATATTCTTTAATATTTAAACATAAAGTATAGAGTCGCGAATAAAATTTTTTCATTTAACTTTTTCCTTTATAATTTTATTATTCTTATAAAAATATTATTTATTGTTCATTTAACTTTTTCATTTATTTGTATTATTCTTATAAAAATATTATTGTTCACTTAACTTTTTACTTCATTTTTATTATTCTTATATTTGATCTTTTAAAATAACGTTATTTTCCGCGTTTTTTTCGAGATTTTGTTTTCACTTTTCTATCATCTATCAACTTTTTTAAAAATAAAAGTAGAGTCATTCGCGATTTCGCGGTTTTCGCGTCATATTACAGCAACGGGGCCACCGGTAAGTTTAAACGTGGTCCCGCGTCGTGGGACTACGGTCATCTCGTCGTGGGCGCGCACCCTTCGCATCGTGGGACAGTAAAGGTAGGTTGCTGATTCCTACGTGGGACTGGAGTTGAAGATACATCGATGGACGACGAGGGACTACGCGTAACGGTACGTTATTATAAATAATTTATTCTTCTCACATAAAAAGCACCTCACTGTTAGAAAGGTTGCTTTATTATATATATTGTCTTTAAATTTGTATTATAATTTACACACAAGTAAATTACACTTTTTAGAGTTATATGCCTAATAAATTTTAAATACAGTAAGTTAATTAAATTATTCTGAAACGGTTTCTTTTATAATAGTCTGAAAAAAAATCCTTTATATATGGACATATTCTGTATCTGATGTTTAATTAGTTACAATCATATATGAGATCATCTCAATCTCATACAAAATTATTATGTATACCTAGATATGGAATTTGAGCATGTATAAAGGAAAACTAATAATTTTTAATTAAATAATCGATCTTGTTTCATATCTCCACCATGAAAATTTTTGAGAAGAATAAATTATTTTCTGCATGAGTAGTAATCGCACTGATTTTTCAATATATTGTCACTTCGTATAATCCCGTAACTACGAAACGCAAATTTTAGAGGAGAGCAGTTTAAAAGTTTAAAGCTTTATATAGTTTTCCTAATCAAGGGATCTTTCGGTTTCAAATTTTTAACTTATAAATATTTTTTTAAATATTTGGTGACCATAAAGAACATGACTTTCTAAGTGTCACTATGCAAGAAATTGAAAATTCGGTATGTAATTATACGTAGAGAGTGACAATATATTCTTTTTTGATGAAATTTCCATATATTTGTATATTGTGTGATTTGAAACAATATTTCTATATATGTGCTTTTTTTATTTTGTTTCTTTTAAATATTTTTTTTATATATATATTCATCTATATTTTCTACATTTACTTTTATATTTCTATATCAATTTCTCTTAAAGAACCGATATAGAATATTTTTTGGAAACTTATGTTTTTTTATACTTCTATATCAATTTCTCTTAAAGTACTGATATAGAATTTTTTTTTAAAGACTTATATTCTTTTATATCTTTTTTCTACATCCACTTTTATATTTCTATATCAATTTCTCTTAAAGAACCGATATAGAATCTTTTTTTGGGGGGACTTATGTTCTTTATATCTATTCTCTACAGTTCTATTCTTCTCTATTTTATCTTTGCAAAAATATATATTTGAAATATATATATATTGAAATATATATTTTTTTTATCTACTATAGAATAGTAATATTTCTATCTCTTCTAAGTATACATGATGGGCTTTAAAGGATAGATATATTCTTTTCTCAATCATAAAATCTAAAACAAAACTCGGACGTGAAACTAAAATATATTTTAAATAATACTTTTTAATTTTAAAACAACTGCCCCTCGCGTAAAATATTTAATAGTTTTTAAAACTTCCCAAAGTAGGTAGGTAAATAGGTATCCGTGTAGGTAGGGATGCGTATCTACAAGCGTTTGTAGAAAATAAATTAGGCCGGGTAGGTAGGAAATATATGTTAGGCAGGAAATATGTTAGACCGTATAAGTAAGAAAAATTCAAAATGTCAAATTAGGATCAAGGTTGTTATGCAGCCTTAATCCTAATTAATAAGGCTAGTAACGTTTAGATACGTCAGATGTCTAAGATAGGTAGGTAGGTAGGTAGGATCATATATATAACTATATTATATTGTATAATATTGTATGTATTATATTGTATGTTATATGTAATAAATGTATAATATTGTATTTTATTGTATAAAAATAATGTATAAAATGTATAAAAAATGTATATAATCCTATATTAAAAAAAGCATTTGGACCGAGAAGTGCACGTTTGGAGTCGAATATATCGCACCTATTGTTGCCTCTTTTCCGCGTTGCCGATTGGTTAGTTGGTTGATCGAGCCGAATCGAATCGGGGTCACTGACCTCGGCCGCGCGATCGCG
>NW_018020673.1:671062-692810 GCF_002006095.1 Pseudomyrmex gracilis | reverse complement strand
TATATATATATATATATATATATATATATATATATATATGAGTAAGTCTCGTGTATCTGTGACGCGGTTAAAACTCATCCGGACGAAAGTTACATTATGTACATACATATATGTTGCCAACGGAACATCTTGGATCGAGCTTGTGAAAAACGAAATAAAATTTCTTTGAAGAACGTACGTGAGTAGTCACAATGTGCGCGTCTCCCTTCCAATGCTCCTTGAGTAACCAGAACCGAGAAAATTACTAGCAGTCGAAGATGCACTTGAGCTTCTCGGATTTCGGATCCGGTGAATTCGATGCAGGTAAAGTAATCTGAATCTGTAAGAATTTTGAAATATCACGCTCCGGAAGTCACGAGGCGGTCACCCGTATATAAGATTCTCGTCGCATCCTGACGAACCGAAAACTCGTTCGGACAGCGCGCAGCTAGTTCAGCGTCCAGCACGGGCATATTTTTCCTTCATATAACGATCTTTTCGATTTGAAGTTTCCTATACGTATCGAAGTGGCACGTGTATGTTTTACGTGTGATAACGCTGTCACTCTGTGATATCGTCAAACTTTTCTACGTGCTCCATGTAACATTATCGAGCTCTCTATTTCTTATAACCTTGTGTTATGTTTCATTAAAACTTACGATTCTGCGATCTACTATAGCTCTCTCTCTCTCTTTCTCTCTCTCTCAATGTAGCAATTCCTCTCAAATGCGCAAATATAAAATCGCGATTTCCTTTTGTTGTGAATGTGACGTGATATTCATCCTTTTTTATGAGAAATCCTCAAGTGCAAATTAAATACGAAATAGATTGCAACTATATAGTTTTGCAAATCCAGAATCTTACTTATATCTGTTTATTGATTAATACTCATATACAGCAGCTTTTCTGATAATTTTTACGCTTTTAGCTTAATTGCCCTCTTTCTGCACGAGTTTGTTACAAATAATAAAAAAAGAGGTATACACTCTTCAGTTTTAATATGATTTTTTACCTCGTTTCATGTCAAGCTCGGAAAAACTATTTTCGGCAACCAATTGCCTGCTTCTCTATTCCTACAACACACATTCGTATACACATTCCCACATCATCTGCAGTACACGAAATTTTGAAATAATTAATATCAGCGTATTGACACGTGCGAGATATTCCTGTATATAAAACATCGTGCGTCTATAATAATTAATGAATAGCAAAACTTCTTGTATCTTGGCATTATATATAAAGTAAGATTATTCCTTCTTATTTCAATGTTTCGGATTGCTCTTTATTAACCCAAGAGTAGTCGCGCCATTTTTTGCGTACGCACCTGAGAAATGTTTTACATCTCAGTTAAAAATTATTGTTAATCATTACAGATTGTAAATTATTGATTGTTCTATAATTTATTAAAAACTAAGAATATTATGGATATAGATTTACTTAAGATTTTCTGAATAAAGTAAAAAAAATCAAGAAAATAAAAGACAAACAAAAAAGGGACATTAAGCAGCTTATTATGAGTTTTTTTTAAATATAAAAATATCAGCTAATAAAATGCTTTGCGGATTTTTGTATAAAATTGTATTTAAAAGTTTGTAAAGAATAGCCATTAAAAAAAAAAATATTATGTAATATTCATTTTGTAGCAACTTAAAATAAAGCTAAATTGCTATCATATAAATTCATTTATTTTATGTTTACTCTTCTGAAAATATTACAAATAGTTTATTTTTATTATATTTGTAATAATAGTAATAATGGTTTATTATTATTATATATTTGTTTATTATATGTTATAAAAAAAATTACATAAAGTAGTTTTAAATAAAAATAAAAATGTATTAAACATTATGTATATATTAAATACTACAAAAAACTTCTTTTTGTAGTATTATTTAGATTAGGGGCGTTCTCACCACTTTCAATTTGCTTGAAATATGTTGTTAAAGATGTTATTCTGAACAACTTTTTCTTATACATGTTATCGCCACTCGGCTTTAGTTTTCGAATTATACACAAAAGAAGTTTCACAAATAAAGTCTTTATTTTCCAACACCGTGTCGATTTTTGAAGTAAATATGTTGTTTGTATGACACGTATAGGCAGAAGGGAAGGGTTTCGCCCCCTCTCGAGCTTATCATGGTTTGCCCCCTCGAGCTTATCATGTTTTGCGTGCATATTACCTTGTGTTTATATTTTTTTTGACATGAAGCGAATGTAATCCGAAGTCGTTTCTTATTTTTTTCGCGGGGGAGACAGAGAGAAAGGCGAAGCCGTACAAAGAAATAATTTCATTATAGTTGAGAAGCAGCCGCGCCAAGTTTTTTTGCATTAAATATTTTTTATATTTTGAAGAAATTTTTTCATTTCTTACATCTCTATGTTCTAGTAATAAATATAATTTTACCAAAGTACATAGTTATGTACTTAAGATTAGTTAATAATCGCAGAAAAAAAATTAAGGTGTAGTCTTACTATTGACACAAGTATGTTATTGTAAATTGTATTTCTATTCAATATTTGTTTTCTATTGTGTATAATATTCAATATTTGTTTTCTATTCAATATTTGTTTTCTATTGTATATTGTTTTTCAATAAAATAACGTACAAAAGTTTACTTGGTGCTACTTTTTGATATCACTTCTTTTGTAAAACAGGTTTTTAGAGAAAGAATGTTTTGTGGTATATACTATTTTGTAAATCAGGTTTTATAGAGAAAGAAGTTTTTGTATTTTGTAAAACAGGTTCTAGAGAAAATGAAGTTTTTGTAGTATTAAATCAATTTTTAATTTATTACTACGCCTCAAAAGTATAGAGCCGCGAGCTGCACGCGTACCCATTGCATACTCCCCACTCTTTTTTCGAAGCCTAACTTTAGTAAGTGACTGTCTGCGCAAGAGCGCTAGGATTTTGTCTGTGTATACACACACTATTAACACATGTCTATATGACATAAATGTTTTCTTTGGCGGGAATTTCGCGTCGGTCAGCAGTTGTAGTGTTGTCACGTCTCAGTGGCACGTAACGTTTAACCTTTAGCGCAACGTCTTCTCTTGAACTTTATTAACACGCAATATTTTGAAAACCGTGAAGTTTCCTGAAATTCAACTATGATATAATAAATGTAATCCTCAATAACATATTAGTTTTTTAAAAATTTCCTAAATTACGGGGTATACGGGGTCCTCTATATATACGTGATGCAAATCCCGCATCCTATATGGAGGAAAAAAATTATTTCATCGTATATGTGTATACATATACATATATTGAAGCACATTCTGCATAACATCCTGCAAACGGCTCTTACTACCCGATATTTCATTTATTAGTTTAAAGACTCCTGAGCCCAAAGAATCTTCTTCTTGTTCTTTATTAATTCCTAAATTTTGTTTCGACGCTATGATTCAAAATATGCTTTTTACAATGATCTCTCCATAAGAATCAATGTTAGAAGTCGCAACTTTGGGAATTTATTCTTCGACTTTGGTGAAGCTGAGCCCTCTGAAAGTTTGATATGTTGTACAGACGGCGTCATTAAGAGGGTACTGGATACCGACTATAGAGACCTGTAAATCGACTTTCTCTTATGACGTTTGGTGTCGTATTTACTTCATTAAATCTAAAATGCTTCTACAAAAATAAGTAAATTGTGCTAAGGATTGGCGCTTGTTCTTTGGAGTGTCAAAATTCAACATAAATTTTTTCTTATACAGTTTCCTTCTATAACCTCACTATATATTTCATGTATATAGAATTATTTCTAAGCTTATGTACATATTTACAATAAACAAGCGCCACAAATACGACAAAAACGAATCTAATGAGACATTCAGATTATGATATGACTATCTAATTGATGAGAACAACGTCTTAGTGTGATGACAGTATAGGTTATCATATGCTATCATTATGAATAAAAAAAAGAGTTTCAAAAGGCATTATATATCTATTTTCAAAAGTACTAAATAGTTGTTTATATGTATTTGCTTCTATAAAAGCACTTTTTATGTAATGCAGTAAAGAAACTTAAAAATTAGAGAAATTTAGGATTTTAAAACGTCGGCTTACAGGTCTCTATCTAGTTTACAAGCCGGGCTCCAGTACCCTCTTAATTCGAAGAATTGGCGCGGGGATCGGAGGGCAAGCGGGGCGGTTGCTCGTAGCGCCAACGGGCGCCGTACTAACTACCTAGTAGCAATCGGGTGTCCACAACTGGACACCCGATTTTGGGACTAATGGATATTTGGATCAACTGGACTTTTTATGTGATCCCCGCGCCTATTCTTCGAATTAATGACGCCGTCTGTACATAATGATGTTACTTACACGTAGTAATTTTTTTCAAAAACTTCTTAAATTGTTGAAAAATCACGATAACCCCCTTAAATACAATACGTGTTGTGCATGTACTTGGCGCTTGTTCTTACTTTTTTTTTGAAAAGATAAGTTTTGCGAAATATCACACATTTTATATTTTGTAGTATTATTTAATTTTGTATTACAGAGAAAGAATTTTTTGTAGTATTAAATCAATTTTTAATTTTTTACTTCATAAAGTTAAAGTAGATTATATAGTTTATATTTATTTTGTGCCAAGTTTTAAAACAGTTTATCAAAAAAAGTTATATCGGAGGTGTTGCCGACGCAAAAAAATTTTTTAATCTGTTTTCTGAATTAATTTTTTATCATAAATTTATTATAAAGTGAAAGTTTATAGTTTGTAATTCTTTTGTACCAAGTTTCAAAACAGTTTATTAAAAAAGTTATATCAGAAGTGCTGCCGGCGCGAAATCACTACGCCGCGAGGGACATTATCAAAGCGATCGGTATTATCGGAGGTGTTGTCGGCGCGAATAACGCAAACCACTACCGTGCCTCTTGATTCTCTCTTTCTCTAACTCACACTTTCTGTTTTTTTCTTTTTCTTCTTAAAACGCGCTTGTATATGTATGCTATCTCGCAGCAGGCATACAAACATGCACACAATTTGGTTGCACGACGATGAATGACGACGATGACTACGTTTCTGAAACCTGAAATGTAAGTTTTTCACTTCGAAACTTTATCGTCGTATATCTCCAAAAATCAGAAACAAAAAAACGCAACAATACTTTTTTTTAATGTTTTGGTCTGAATCGATTGAGACTAAAACAAAGTTGATCGGTTAGTCGTTCTTGAAATATTGCCCCGTGAAAATCTCCCCACTTCTCAATCGTATGAGTTTCTCGTATAAATAGGCGCAGGTGCCTTGTGCTGTTCGAGTGCGATTTCGTTGCACGTGAACTTGACGCAAGACACTATACCGTGCCTTTTGATGATAAGAAACTAAAATTTTTATATAAACTGTATATATTAGAAAGTAAACAAAAATAATTGTCAAAGTTTTAAAATATTTTTTAATTTATAGATAATTGTATAGGTGGTAACTTCTATCAGATTTTAGCGAATAATTTATTTGCTAGAATTGTTTTCTTTACAGGTTGAACAAATATATTGCATATGTTTCTTACACAGTAGTAATTGATTTTTCTTTATGTTTTGTATAAAATTTAAAACAATTTATTACTTGTTATTTTCTAAACATTTACATATCTATTTTTATTCAATAGGTAGTTGTCTTCTGATTTTATAGTAATTATTATAACTATTATTATACATTATTACTTATTTATTTATTTATTTTAAATATAAGTATTTATTGAGAAGCAATTTAAAAGTGATCTCAATTTCATAACGGTAAATCCAAAAATTAATGAATTTATTTGGGCAATAAGAACCAAGAGCAGGATGTTGTGCAAATAATTGTATTCAATTATTTATCTAAACGTTTTGACTTGTTTTATTCAGTCATCTTCAATGGAATTTATAAAAAAGAAAAAAAAATGGAATATAAAAAAACATAATTGGCACGAACAAACTTTATAAGATGCCAAGATTAGTGAAATTTGTTTTTTACCTTTATGCTATCTCTCTGCTGAATAAACAAACTTCACACATTTTATAAAAGTGAAAGGTATAAAATTGATAAATAATAAGTGGTTTCACATTGATAAAGTACAATACGATATATAACTGACATGTTTTCACTGTGGTAGTATGAACAACTATGTGATTTGACGCTAGGTTTACCGCTAAGATATAAAATATAGAATAGGTATGATAGGATAGCTCCATCTGTACAGCTCTTTACAAAACTATTCAATTGATCTTGTCTACGATTGAGAGATAAATGTTATTCAAAAGATCGGTGTCTTGCATAACGTTAATACTTTTTTTATGTAATTTAATCTGTAACATTTCGGATGTAATTCTTTTAAAATAGTTTGGTTTACTGTCAAGGATATGCACTGAATTGAAATCAAACAAATGTCTAGTCTTGTAGCAATGATCAGCTATTACTGATGTCTGAAGATTAGATTTTACATATTTTTATATATAAGTATTTATAACGCGTCATCTCATGTTATTTTTCCAACTTATATTATTATTTCAAAATTATACTGTATATTCTTACCATATTCAAACTTTTATAGTACACAAGCATTCATCCCGGATGTTTTCTACAAACTCAGCAAGTTTTAATATCTTTGTACTACAAATATGTAGGACATAAACACTTTCTATTGTCTAGGTTACGTCTCGAAAGGTTTGATTGAAAGGTAAAAAGTATGGATTTCCGATTGATAAGAAGAATTGCTGTGACGTGAGCTTCATTTTTCCGACGCAGGGATGTAAAAAACACCGCAGGTGACTACTCTCAAGCTAATTTACGAAAGATTATTAAACATCAAAATTCAAACCCTGGAAGACTTCTTTCAAATTCACGGTAACATTTTTAGCGATAAAATATGTTGAAAAATCATTATTTCGTGTCAATGTCTCTCTTTTTCAAGTTAATTGTAGTTCTTAACTTCTATTCAACGATACTTAATTATGATTATTTTTAATTAATGTTTGATAAAACGTACGACAACGCTAACAAATGGTAACTACGTTCTCATCAGTGAATTTCTCGTAAAACAATGTGCTCTTGTTCTATTGACAGTGTGCACGACGTGTCTGAAGGCTCTCAGGAGAGTTAGTATCGAAGTATATCATTATAGGCTACTGTACGCTTTCGAGAACTGCTTCTCAACTCAGTCTAGTTATAGTTGAACAACTAAATTTTCATTATGAACAATACATGAAATTAATGATCAAAATAAGCGAAATCTCATATTAGACCATCACACATTGCAAGCCGCTTACTTCACAACGCTATACTTGCGAGAATACTTATACAAGTATAAAAAGTTGTAATAACTTTACGCGTGTTAAAAGATATCAAAAAATCATTAATAACATAGAGCAATGCGTCAACAAAGCTATCATATTGCAATATAAAATTTCATACAGAAAAACTAGAGATATATTATATTTCCGAAGAATTTATATATTATATTATTCGGCATGAAAAAGTCCTGGAATTTTGGTTATTGATTGAGTTTTATTATTTTTATTGAACACATATATCCCGTAATTATATATACATCAAAGCGTCGGTAAAACGGTGAGAGAGCTTGCTGATTGTGCTGATGTTAACGGGCAACGCGCAAATATTTGAATAAAAAAAGCATAGGAATAAAAAGCACTTTCAAATCTATCGTTCAATCCTTGTGCACATTTATACGCCACCCCATACTCTCATTTCCACATACTTCTCTAGCATTTCCGCGAGTTTTTACGGGATGATAACGACAGAGCGAGAACGAAAAGAGGACAAATATCCACGATCTCCCGATAATTTGTCTTGTTGCCATCCACATGTCGGATCTTGGAAAAAGGGCAGGAAAAGTTGGATACGAACCGATAGTCGGGGAAAACGACGTATCGTCCCATGGGACTTGTCATTTTCTCTCTCTCTACGCTCGTGTCTCTCCATAGAATCTCGGTTGTTATTTGCCGATTTTAAGGGAGGCAGAAAAGAGCTGATAAATCTTTGTAATCACGTTACCAGATACAAGACTTGATTTTTTGTCATACAAATAAGATATTAAATATACATTTGTAAATTTATAAGTTTGGGTAGGATCTCAATTGACAAGATTTCTTTTGCGCAGATCGACTGTTGCACAGATCCCGTTTGCGTATTTTCCGTTTGCGCAGAACCTTATTGCATAAATCCTCATTACTTACAATGATCATTGTACAGATCTTGTTTGTCTAGAATCCTGTTTGCACAAAACTCATATTACGCATATCCCGTTTGCGCAGAAACTTTATTGCACAGAAATACACATTGCACGTCATATGTATACCTCGATTTTTTTATACATCCGTAAATATTTTGTTTGTATTACACATTACCGTACAAGTGTGGGAACCAGAAGAGGAGCTCCGCCCTTCTCTCTGCATCTTTTCCTTACAAAAACCTAATTCCATCCAACCTACACAGAAAAAAAATGGAGTTGCTTCAATTAAAGTTGACGTTACGGGCTGCCACAAAAATAAATAGTTGATTCAATTACATATGCAATTAATTTAATGTCTAGATTCTTAAAGCAACTATCTGCTGTGTATAGTGCAATAATATTGATGTTGCATCTATAGGATATATTTCAATTAAACTGATACTGTTGATTCAACATCATTTTTTTCCCGTGTTTACTGCGTCATTCACGAATCGGGATTTGTGTAGTAAGGTTTCTGCGCAAACAGGATATGCGCGATATGATTTTTATGCAAACAGGATTCTGGACAAACAAGATCTGTACAATGATCATTATAAGCAATCGAGATCTGTGCAATAAAAGGTTTCTGCGCAAACGGAATACAGGCAAATAGGATCTGACTACAATAGTCAATCTGAGCAAATAAAATCTTAATCAAGTTCGACACTGTAAAATGACGACTATGAACAATCTGGATCTGCGCAAAAATGTTCTGTGCAAACGAGATCTAGGCAAACGGGATCTGTGCAACATTCGATTTGCGCAAAAGAAATCTTGGCAATTGGTGCTCTGCCAATCAAAAATCCAAAATATTTAATAAAATGCAATAGCGTAATTTTGTAATAAAAAAGCAGCAACTTTTATCTTTAATTTAAACACTTTTTTCAATTTGGTTGATTTCTCGGAAAGTTACGATTTTTTAAACAAAACTACATCTCGAGTTACTACGTTTATATTAAAAAAATATTTAAACAAATTAATTTTTTCCAAAATGTTTTGATTGATCTGTAAAGTAGAAAGTTTGAAGATACTACATAAATTTTTTTCAGAATTTTTTTACAAGCTTAACATAGAGAAGAAAACAGTGGGACATAAACAATCCTAGTTTACGGATAGAAGGTACCAAACAAACGTTTGCAGTTTAAGGCTTAATTTATCTTTCATTCCGTCGCGATCAAAGACAAAATTGTGCAATCATCCAATTAATTTGTGCGTAATTGCATATTAAGCAAGTTATCGTGATACAATACGCCTCAAAAGTACGGTTAGAGCTTGGTTACTTACAAGCTGCGCGCTAAGCGGGACTTATTGCGTACTTCTCACTCTTTCTTTAAAAAAGCCTAACTTTTATGACTGCTGCGTAAGAGCGCTAGTGTTTCATCTGTGTATATGTACACACCTATCAACCCCGCATACGGAAGCATCTCGCGTGTCTCAGCGTTGCTACGTCTCGGTGACACGTAACATTTAATCTTCCGCGTCTTGAACTTTAAAATGCAATATTTTGAAAACCGTGAAGCTAAGCTTCTTGAAATTTAATTATAATATTAATAACTATAATCCTTAATGTATAGTAGCTATAATCGCTAATAACATATTAGGTTTTAAAAACTTTCTTAAATTTTGTTTCGACGCTATAGTTCAAAATGTGTCTTTCTCAACGATTTCCATAAGATTCAATGTTAAAACTCAAAATTTTGGGAATTTATAGTTCGACTTTGATGAAACTGAACCTTCTGAAATTTTGCCATGTTGTACATAACAATAATGTTATTTACACGTAATAATTTTTTGAAAAAATTCTTAAATTGTTTGAAAATCACGATACTCCTCTTAAGTTTTGCTGCTTTGCTCGCATGCACGGATTTTCTCCAGAAGTTTGAGAATTTCGTGCAATTCAACTCATTCTCAAGTATAAAGACGTCTTTTCTCTCTCTCTCTCTCTGTCTCTCTCTCTCTCTCTCTCTCTCTCTCTCTCTCTCTCTCTCTCTCTCTCCGTCTCACGCTAAGAAAAAATGTTTTCTTACCTCTCGACGAATCGTTGAAGATCGTTCCTATCTCTATGAAATCACCGTAATTGGCTTTATTAACCAAGTTCTTCCTTCATATCCAATTTCAATTATCGTCCTCGGTATTACGCGCGCGCGATCACGCGCTCTGAGCGCGAGCCGAAGAGTTTTTGCGCCTCTTTTCTTATTTTAATCTCTAAATTAGAACACGTAATTACCGCGCTCTTTCCATCGCGTTTGCACAAATTGTAGTTGGAATATTAAAACTTCCCTTTATATAATTGCCTGAAGATAATATCGTCGATGTTACATTATATTGCGTTATTATAGATTAATTGTTTTTGTTTTGTTCTTCTTTTTCTGAAAAATCGATTGTTTCGTCAAAAAAATACGCGTGAATGCACTTCTGAGTAGCAGTTTTGAAACAAAAAAATACACAAGACGCAAAACTGTTAAATAAACGTATTTAACAGTTCATTACACAGTAAAAAATAAAATGTTAATTTTAATTTGTAAAAATGGTTAAAGTACTCATTCGTTACGTGTTACTTATTGACAAACTAGTAATGTTAAGTAAGTGACACTTTATATTTATATTTTGACTTTAAGTAATGTAAAAATAAAATAATTAAAAACTACATGAAAAAAAGGTAATTTATACAGTTTAGGTCACATCTCACCGATCTCATTGCGCTTTAGATATAATGTAAAGCAGGTCATATTGAGTAATTATCTGAAAAAATTTTGTGGGGAACGGCTTTGGTTTAAGAGATATGACAATTTGAAGTTTTATAATTTTACTGCTTTACATTTTATAAGCTGCTATTATGAACAGTGAGGTTTGTGTATGTCAGACTGATGTGTTGAGAAATGTAAACAAAGCTACAAGGTCAAGAATCCGTTTCACTATTTCTCGCAGTTCGTTAATAGCTTTCAACATGCGACTACCTTCATGAATTTCTAAGTTTTGTTGAGAACAGCGAGAAATTAATAGATTTTCTAGTTGATTGTAAAGTTATTCATGGACATATCAAATGTCCACGGTGTGGAGTAAATGTGAATTTAAATCGCGAACGAATGCTTTTTATGCATTTACCGAAACGTATACAAGCGTTTTTTCATATTATATATGGCAAACCATTATCCGTTTTCAATATAAGAAAACAATAAAATATCTGTATATAAAATATTTATATATAAATCATTCTTCATTTTTTCTTATTTCTTCATTGCATAGGATCCAATTAAATGTCGCTTCATATCGAAAGTGTTTGACATGGTTTTTCGAAGGGGAGAGTAGAGGTAGGTAGAGCTCTTATTGGCTCTGTCAATTCCTGAGTTAAGATTTTTCTAACTTAGAGTCTATAACTCTTTATACTATTTAAAATTAACATTTTATTTTTTATTATGTATTCATCACATATTTAAGACTTCGAATTCCTACTCGAGAGAAGCGTCTCTGAAATATAGATATGCACACGTAGAAGCTTATACATCCGGAATGAGTCTAGACATCGTGAACAAATGTACGTTATATGTACGCGCGCTTGCTCGTTCCCTTTTCCCATTTTCTTGATAATATATTGAATCGAGAAATTGCCCAGCTGCGTCGTACATCGCGCACACTTCCTTTTCCCTCAAGCGCGCCGCATATGTATTTCTCACCAAATGAAGTAGAGCTGACCGAGCATATCGATGATATAAAGTTTGAATGATAGCGGCAAACCGGCTGGACGTGTTCCTCCAAAACGAAAATTTTACTACGTTGTAACAAAATCGCAAAACGTAATATCAGAATAACATTTGATATGAGACATTTTTGTAAGAAAAAAATCGTACCCAAACTTTAATTCTCAATTTTAAACGCGATTGTTAAGAATATTTTTACATTATCATTCTGAAAAACCGTTAAACGCCAAAAAACTTTTTTCTTAATTATATCGCAAGATAGATACACTTTTTAGCGCATTTAACGTTGCATCTCCAAGCAACCAGCTGCCGTTGTAATGACGTAAATGTACATGATTTTTGTCACTAACTGGTGATTATGACTTAAATCTGACGCTATTTTGAACGTCATAACAATGACATCAGTATATACGTTACACGTCATATATGATGTAACTATTGGTCTTTGGAGTGACGTCAGTTGAAATAAGTGAGTAAGACGTCATAATGACGTTTATTTAAATAACACTGTTGTTAAAAATTTGTTTTTGAGTATATATTTATGTATTATATGTGAGACCCCACACTGAGAGAAAAATGCTTGGTATTTACGACTATAATTGCATAGTAAAATAATTATAGTTGAAATTCTTATTTTTATTGTTAATATTGCTATAATATTAGTAAAACTAACCTTATATATATGGTTCTGACAAGTATGTAAAAATTTTGCTATAAATTATAATAATTTTAAATAGTAACATAGTCAAATGTCAACTAACAGATGGTAAATAAAATACACATTTTTAAGTAATAATTAGAATCACAATTATAGTAAATGTGACTATACTGTTGACATCAGCTTTACTATTTACTGGTAATAATAACTAAAAAATAAGTAAAGAAAGTAACTTAAGACATACATTTTTATGACTACATTAATAGTCTGGTTAACTATATTTTTAACTAGGAATGTACTAAAGATATCGTATAAACTATAAAAAAGTGGCCAGAAAAGTAATCATTCACATACAGTGCATAGAATCATAGCAATAGTATATTTTTGTAACCACATTTATAAATAGCAATTTACTATTTTCCTAAAAACAATAAAAATCATTAAAACTGAAACTATCAGTTTTATCACTAAAATTATTGGAACCATATGCATTATAGATCAAATTATATATATATAAAGTTTAATCTTACTATTATATAAGTACGACTTCTTATTATGGCATATAGTGTTTTTATCTTTCAATTATGGTTCTTATTATCACATTTACAGTACAACTTACTATACATAAATCACAAGTGATAGTGTATGAAACCATGCATATGGTTGTATGAATGCATGTTAAAGCTATGGCAACAATAATAAATTATTGAATCAACTATAAGTCGCATTGTTAAAATAACTATAAAAAAATAGTTGGCACCTTAAATCACTATAAATTATAGTAAAATTGTGGTAACTGCAACTATTTTTTGCTCTCAGTGCACATAGCACGTAATATTACGGAAATATCACAATAACAGTGCAATATATCAGTAATATTAGATATTATAATACAATATTAGGTAAATATACAGAATAGGGGAGCCTCCTCCAATCGGCTACTCGTTTACATATATTGTAAATATGACCTTCCTGAGTACGTTTCTAAAAGTTTTAGCCGTCGCTTATTGTTTATAAAAAAGTTATGATCAAAAAAAGTTTCATAAATCTTTTCTCCCGACAACATGTACATTTTTTGTGTGTTGAAAGCATGTAGGCAGGGGGGGGGCTGCGCCCCCCCGCAGGTGGAGGGGCTTCGCTCCTCTCCCCTGCTCCCCCCTCGAAAAAAATAAAAAACGACTTCTGATTACAGCTTCATGTCGATAGTATGTACGTGATTTTTAACGACACTTAATCAGGAAGCAGGGAGGAGGGGCGAAGACTCTCCACCTGCGGAAGGGCGCAGCCGCCCTCCTGCCTACATGCTTACAACGAAGAAATGAAAACAAATCGTATAACGACTCAATCCATAAATATGTTTGTGTGTAACACATATATTTTTACATAAATACATTTCACATTTAATGTAGTGGATACCATTGCACTCATTATGTCGAAAAAGACATCAATTCTAGTATAAAAATTACACATTGAGCGAAAAGACGATTACAAACGAAGAAATCAAAACAAAACAAAAACTTTCGAGGTATGCTACATATACACATATTGTTGGCAACATAAACATTACTCATTTCCTTCTGAAATGTACACGGTGTCGGAAAACGATAGTTTATTCATGGAACTTTTTTTGTTAATAACTTTTTTATAAACAATGAGCAACGGCTAAAACCTTCATATTGTTACTCAGGAAGGTAATCTTAATAATATATGTGAACGAGAAACCGATCGGAGAGGGCTCCCCTTTTCTGTATATTTACCCAATATTACAATAATATTATCAATATATTACATTTATATATAATATTAAAATAGTACAGTAATATATATTGTATTGCATCTTAAGTAGCAAGATTATATATCAAATATGGTTTTTATATTATGTCTTATGAACATTAGAGATGTCATTTAACGTTATTTATTATTTAGCACGTTGCATACATCGCATTGTATCTTATATATAATACGATACATATCTTTTGCTACTTGTTGTTGTAAAAGCCTAACAACTTTTGTTTTAAACGTAAATGCTTTGTTTGCAAAATGTATTATATCAACAAAAAACACTTTGCATATGTATAACATTTTTATTATAAAATAATTATTATATAATAAAAATGATACATATAAATGTGTTTACATATTGTTATATATCATTTGATATACATTTATTAAGAATTAACTATAATAATCAGTACATATTACCAAAAAATTTGTTTGCGTTGTAAAAATGTATTTTAAATTATATTTAATAATAATAGTAATAATAAGAGAAATGTTTTATCCATTGTTGCAGGTACATTGCACTGCAATATTTTAATAAAATAATAATTTAAATAAATAATAAATAAAATGTGTAGAATAAATAGCTTGAGAATAGGTAGAGAAAAGAATTACATTTTATAGTAAAGAACAAGTAGTCTTTTGTGGACTGAAGTGCAGGAGCTGCGAATATGGAGGTCTCGAGTTCAAATCTCACCATTACTTCAAGATTTTTTCCGGGCCTCAGTACCTTTCATCGAGTTAATCAATTGATTGACAAACTGAATCAGACCTCCTAAGATTAATTCGAGTGAAATCTTAAATTAATTCTCTTCTTACGATGTGCCATTAGTTTTTTTTTTTTTTACATATTACCGTAATATTACTGTGATGCATTTCGGCGGACATTTTAATATTATTGTGATATTACATTAACATTACGGCAATATTTCTATTATATTAAAGTGTAATATTGCAATAGAAAAACAATATTACTCTGTGATGTTGCAGTAATATTACGTGCTGTGTGAGATGTCACGTTAATCACGTTACGTCAGGTTAATGACATTTACTTACTAACGTATTTTTGACAAGACAAACTCACGTCGTCATTATGTTAATATCACGTCATAAACTAACGTCAAACGGATCAAAAACTGTCTTTTATAAACGTCATTACAATGTCAGCTGGTTGCCTGGGAATGACGAAACATTTCAGAATTTAGCTAATTAACATTGTATAAATGTACTTTTCTGTAAAATTAGAAATATGTAGTAAAACAAAACGCTCAATTGTGTACGCACCATTTGCGCACTCACGTTTCCGTTATGTAACAAATATTCGAGGTAATAAGCTATTACTATAATACAATTGCCTTTTCAGCTCTCTATTTTCTGATCTTCTGGCCAGACGACTTTTTAGAATTTCTCGAAAAGTAAATTACGTCATATTAAATATCTATTAAATAGATATTTAATAGGGATGAGTTAATGTCCGCGCGGACATGTACGGAATATACATAGTCAGCGGAAGTGTCGGCTAAAAGGCGTGCACGCGGGATAAGATTTCATCTAATAATCTCGATTAAGGGATTAATCTACATTATCCGACAAGTTCACCCGATGATGTCGTTCCTAGAAAATTTTGCGCGATCTCGCTCGTTCTCTTCACAAAGATCTTCTCTGCCTTCAACGTTCGGCTTTTAGCGGCAACATTTCTCAACGCAGGTCGCGACGTGCTCGGATTTCGTCCTCCGCGATTGATTTCCTCCCGCAAATTTCTGCGCTATGCGGAGTTCAAAGAAAGAGTCGAAATCGTGCAAGTCGAAGAGAAAAAAGAGAAAAAGAGAAAAAGAAAGAAAGATCGGGCAAAAGTTAGAGTTCTCACCCAAGCTTTAACTCAACCCACAACGTCGGCTTATTCAGCCTTTTGGCTGTTTATTTCCGCAAAATCGGCTTTTGTAGCTCTCGAACGGCCATCGCCGAAAATGGAACAGGAAATGCAGTTAAGGTACCTCTGCGCCGCAAGGCTGCACTGTATTTTCCGTTCGAGTGTTGCTTTTATCTCCCACCGCTGTTCAGTAAAAGGACAGCGCGCGCTGATACATACATATATATATGTGTGTGTATATATATATATATATATATATATATATATATATACATATATATATATATATATATATATATATACATACAATATGTCTGTTGATTCTCGAATACAAATATATAAAGTTGATTGTACACACTTTCAGATTTTAATATATTTCAGTTTTTACGCAGCTGCAGGTTTGTAAAGAGCATTAATCATTATAAAAGATAAATGTTTAGTATAGGATAAGATGCTTCGATCACCTTGACCTTGCCATATGTTGTCAAGAACATGTCCTTGAGTAACAATCGAAAAGTTTTAGCCGTCGCTCATTGTTTATTAAAAAGTTATGAACAAAACAAATTTCTTAAATAAACTTTTGTTTTTCGACACAATGAGACTTCTTTTTTTATGTTTTTTTGTTCGTGTTGTAAGCGTGTAGACGGGAGGAGGGCAAAGTCCTTCCTGCAGCCCCGCCTCGCCTACACGCTTACAACACGAATATAGTAAATGTTTCTTGTACGTGAATGTTATATTGATTTAACGTACACCCACATATATTGTAAATATTTATTTTTAGTTGTATGACTGAATAAACTGTGTTGAATATATATTTGTTCAGTGTTTGTAATACACTTATTGAATATTGTTTTCAATCAATGCATACAAATTAGCCATAATGTTGAAAAACATATTAATCCGTTCATGATAAACATATTTGCACGTACAAACCATGTCCTTGTTAAGGCACTAATTTTAATATTATATGTCTGTGGCTTTTTCGTTTTCTACCACAAACTTACTTATAATATATTAGGTAGTGCAATTAAGAATTAAAGATTGACATTATGTGTCTAAATAAATCACCGCATTGCACGGCGCGGGCACTTTACTTCACTTCGTATAACTTTTCTTCTTGCCAAGTAGCAATCAATTCATGATAATTATAAGTTAAATGTAAAAATTCGTGGAATAACATAGTAAATTAGATTAACAAATAACTACTTCACGCTCCGAAATACAGTAGTGCTTCGCTAACGTGCCGAATTTTTCCCTCGGTTTCGTGCCGGGAGTCATCCCCACCAATTCCTAGAAGTGCTTCGCGCAAATTGGTGGGAATGACTGCGGCGTTCGAGCTAATCAGAGATAACAGCCGGCAATTCTCGGAATAATATCCCTTTTGACTTTTTTTTGCTCGCGGAACGGAGGAATGAAAAGTTAACGAGACACTATTGTATCCGAAATATCAACTAATAGTCGATCATACTGTTCACATATACGTATAACTGGATCATTAAACTCAGAATGTTCTCAGAAATGATAAGAAAGGGAAAATATTCATATTCTATTCTACATGTTATTACTAAAAATAAGTACCATGTTTTTCAACATTTTTTACTAATATAACTTTTTAATACATAAATAATGAGCAACAGCTAAAACCTTTTGATTATTACTCAGATCAACGTTCTTGTTAACGAGTTCCATGGAAATTACCGACACAGAATTTACCGACACTGTTTTTACCGACATTGTTTTTACCGACGACATTTCATCGACTCCAGATTTGATCGACAACGACTTTAATCGACAACAACTTCAACCGACAGTAACATTGGCCACGTTCAGCAGACTGAGCAGATCAGTGATCGCTTAGTGATTCTTTAATATGATTGAATCTTGCCTTTAGATCTTCGCTGGATCTAAGTGTAGAAACCAATCATATTGAAGAATCACTAAGTGCTCACTGATCTGCTCAGTCTGCTGAACATGGTCATTGATCGACAACATTATCCGTATAATATTCACTGGCAACGATGTATTATTTTATAGCGATTTCGGCTGGTCTGCACCGGTGTGCCACCTGTGTAGAGTTGGTGCAATTGTGTGCAATACCGCATCGGTGTGTGTACTGATTACACTAACTGGCTCCGACTAATTTGTGAGAGCCACTTTGTGTACACCCAACATGCACCTATGCGGTGTACTGAGCTCAGACGAATACGCGGAACTAGCAAAGAACTGCTGCCATTCGACCAGCCGAACACACAATTTGCACGGACACCCGAAATGTGCAGTCGGTGCAAACCAGCCGAAATCGCTATTATTGACTTCGCACTTCTTTTGATATAGTGAGTGGAAGGAAGTGGGAGTCTCTTTTGCTCACGTTGCGATTGACCACGAGTTACTTTTGCACATGTTGCGATTGCCCACGTTGATATTGACCACGTTGACGCGATTGACGTCAAATTTATAATTTTCTACGCAAAACAGGGCAAAGCCACTCTCTCTGCGGGGGAGAAGGCACAGTCCCTTAGCCTACACGATTACAACACAAACAAAAAGAATATAAAAAATTGCAATGCGTAATCAATATTAACGTGGGCAAAAGCAACGTGAGCAGAAAACTCTCACTTCCTTTCATCCACTATATCAAAAGAAAAGTGCGAAGTTAACCCAGTAAACAATTTGTTCGCAATTTGCCGGCAAATTGTCAGCAATTTTAAGCAAAAATACTCAGCAAATTGGCATTGCATCAACTGTGTCTGCATTAGGCTTCGATTTTGTTGCCAAAGCTTGTCGACTAAAAGTAACAGCAAATTGCTAGCAAAAATCGAGCACAAAGCTTGATACATATTTTGGTCTGAGACCAAATTGACGTCAAATATGAAGCAAGATCTGCGCAACACGACACAGCTTTGCTTGGTTTTTGCCAGCAAGTCGCTGTTATGTTTTGTCAACAAGCTTGAATATATTTTTGCTAGCACTTTTGCAACATTGCCGGACAAAACAAACTCTGCATCATATTTGATGTCTTTCTGCTAATAAAATTTGTAATAAGCATTTGGCAAAATCTGTTTCGACAGATTTGGTTATCTGGGTAATAAAATAGTCGGTTAAAGTTGTTGTCAATTAAAGTTTTTGTCGATTAAAGTTGTTGTTGGTCAAATCTGGAGTCGATGAAATGTTGTCGGTGAAAACAGTGTCGGCAAATTCTGTGTCGATAAATTTCATGGGACTCCTTGTTAACATATGTCAAAGTCAAGGTGAACATTCTCCTCTATACTGAACATTTACCATTTGCCACAAAATAATACTCGAAAATTATCACCAAATAAATAAAATGACAAAATCAGTTAAAGCCGAGAGCGAAGTAACGATATGCATTTTTGCGGGACTGGCCGATTCCGTGTATACGTTTTACAGGAACATTACGACAATCATATTTTTATACCGACATTTCGTGAACGTTTCAGCTCACTTCATCAGGGTTTCAACAGCAACCTGATACAGTATCAGGTTGCTTTTGAAAAATGACACAAACGCGGTTCAAGCCCGAAAAACATTTTTGAATGTTAATCAAGAGGCACGGTAGTGCCTCGTGTCAAGTTGACGCGCAACAAAATCGCGCTCGAATGGCATACAACACACCGCGAAAGCATCAAATATCAGATTATGACATTTATTTATTTTTTTTTTTTCATTTCTATTTTTCTTCCGTTCATAAATGCGGCTGCGTTTTATATCCTCAATCATATCGGAACCTGCGTATTATCTGTCGATGTATTTTGAGTCGTACCGAATCTGCCACGCTTTATGCAATTGCGTTTTTATGCAAGTACTCCGAATGAGTGGTTAATTGATCATTCGATTGCAGCAATGTTGCTTGAAATGTTACAGCAAAATTTTAAACCTTGGGTTCTTTCTCTTTACCATTTACACAACACATGTAATACCTACCTACGCGTCGTCGTCGTCGCTGCGCGTCGCGCCGCGTAAATTTCGTCTCGTGACACTCGTAACTTTAACTACGCGGTGCATAAGTCCCGAGCCCGTGCGGAGCTACGTATAAATGTCGGTGCAGCCGGCTGTAAATAAAATTATTGCCGTTACGAGAGTAAAACCTCGCGGCTGAGAAAAGTTTCTCGTAAAATTCTTGCCGGGTAGCATTTTGCTCTGAGAAATGCGTCTTTCCAATGCGCTAAATTATCCGCGCTAAAGAGACAACAATATTGATTACAGATTGCAAAATATGCACACTTGTTATAATTAAATATATATTTCTGAAAGTTAAAAACATTATATGTATAAAATATTAGTTTTAGAAGTTTGAAATGAAGAAATATAATTTAATAAGTAGAAAACACTTCAAAAATGTTTTCATAAATTTAATAAAGATATAATTTGGTGTTAACATGTGCACAAATTTATCTCGGTAATTATTTAGAAAGCGGACTTCCTCACCGATTTCAATGAGATCGAAATATGTTGTTAAGGACGTTATTCTGAACAACTTTTCCCTATACATGTTACCGCCGGTCAACTTTCGTTTTCGAGTTATAAACAAAAGTAGGTTTATTACAATTATTACGATTATCTCTGAAAGTAATCACGTTATGGGAAAAGTTGTCAAACAAGAAATGTAGGAAATTCGATTTTTTATAAAAAAGGTTATGATATTCATTTACCTAGCTCCAATCGTTTTTATGTTAAAACGTTAAGTCCATTGCAGTTACGTATATATTACAATGCGCGTAACGTGATGCGTGATAACCTCAATAAACTCGAGTTGAAACAAACACAAGTTCAGATCAATTGTTGCACAAAATTATTTTTTTTTTTATGTTCGCGTCGTAAGCGTATAGGCAGGCTGCGCCCCCTCCCCTGCACAACCTAACCTAACCCTAACCTAAACTCTTCTTTCTGCATTCTCTCTCGCAAAATTTCCACAATGGTTAATTTATGTTACTACATATCTATGTTACTAATATCAATAGAAATGAGTAAAACTTTTTTGGTAATTTTGACATGAAGTGAATGTAATCGGAAATCGTATTTGTTAATTAAATTCTTCCTTTTTTCTTAACGGGGGAGCAGGGGGGAGAGGCAAAGCCCCTACCCCTGCGGGGGGCGTAGCCCCCCCTGCCTACACGTGTTATACAAAAAACATATTAACTTAAGAAATTGACACAATGTTGGAAAATTAGTATTCAATTATGAAACTTTTTTTGTTTATAACTCGAAAACTAAAGCCGACCGGCGGTAACATGTATAGAAAGAAGTTATTCAGAATAACGTCCTTAACAACATATTTCGATCTCATTGAAATCGGTGAGGAAGTCTGCCTTCTAAATAATTACCTTTCTCTCTTTATCTCTTTTGTTTTTAAGAAAGAAATGCGAACGAAATGAGAGCTTCTTTCTTGCTTGTGTAATAAAACAAAAATTAAAAAAAGTATTTGTCGTAAGAATTCTTTTTGCGTGCTCACGAGTTATAAAAAAAACACGTCAGCGAAAGAGAGAGAGAGAGAGAGAGAGAGAGAGAGAGAGAGAGAGAGAGAGAGAGAGA
>NW_018020673.1:668652-670752 GCF_002006095.1 Pseudomyrmex gracilis | reverse complement strand
GAGAGAGAGAGAGAGAGAGAGAGAGAGAGAGAGAGAGAGAGAGAGAGAGAGAGAGAGAGAGAACAATGCATAAACTTATTAAAGACAAAATGGAAGTCCTGCGGGAAGTTCACACGACACCTTTGGGAGAACCGAAAGAAGTAACGATGAACACATGGTATGCACAGATGCTGCGGTAGTAGTAATGATAGTACTTGAAGTAAATGGCCGGGATAGATATTAACGACAAGAGCAATATAAAGCAGAGAATGGAAAAAGACCGCGTCTAAAAAGTGGATGACAGAAAAAAAAGGTTAACTAAGAGTTATTGTGTCTCACTCACAGACAGAACTAAAAAACAGTAAACTTGTCAAAGCAATTTAATATGTATATAATGACTGTTTTTATTTTTATAGAAGTCTAAATTAAAAAGAAATTTATAAGCTTTTTTTATTTGTATTAATTACTACTAACTAGAATATCAAAGAGATACATATGTTACGTACACATATATACACACACACAAAATATTCTAAAAGTTATATTTTATCTTAAATTTATTTGCAAATGATAGAAATTTCGAGTCAGCTTCTGGCGCGTTAATAAATGTACGTGTGTTAGTATTTCTAAAAATATTATATGAATACCGAAACGTTTCATCGATATAAGTCCCTCGAGGCAACATCAAAATTGTATGATCGACTTGAAAGAGAGAAGAATGGAACGTTTTGCATTGCGTATGTGATGACAGTAATATAGAGTCCATATCCCTTTGAGTGTGTCGTATTCAACGACATTTTCCAAGGTTTATTGCGAGGGTTACAAGTCTTCGCGCAAGGGAGTCTTTTTGACACAATTACGAAGTCGAATCTCTTATCGCTTCCCTAGGGTATCTTCTCTTCGAGAGGGCGACTCACATATCGCTTGGTGTTACTAGACGGAAAAAAACGAAAGCTTCAAAAGCTCAAGAAGCATCATACGACCGCGGTGTTAACTTAGGACAAATTGAAAGCTCGAGGGGGCAAAGGACTAACTTTCAATTTGAGTTTCTGCTGGTTTTCTTGCCTTCCGTCCGCTTTCGCTTGCAAGTATAGGTAATCGGTCGTGTATTGCATCACGCGTGAAGGGACTCTGTAGAAAGAATTTTAGGAAAAGAAACCGTCGAATAATCGAAACGTGGAATGGCTTCCCAACGCAAATATTCGCGCAATCTCTTTTAAAAGAAATTCACTCCGCGCCTACGTTTTATATAAAAAATATCATTTAAGCTTTTGCTTACATTTGACCTTTAAGAATACTGATATTGCCGAAAAGGAACAAGCGATACCAAAGGGTAGGATGTGTGTTGCAGAAAGACGTATCCAATTTCGTAAATCTCGAGATTATGTTCTTTTAAGAAAAAGTTTCATCTTTTATTATTTTTTGACTTATTTATTATACACACATTTTTCAGTATTTCTTGGCGTTAATATTAATTTGTGCTAATTAAATCTCGATATTTATCTCAGTGAAAACATTGTTTTACAATTTTATAAAAAATGCTTTAATACGCGCAAGCAGTAGAATAAAAAACAGTGGCATGCACATTCTGATAAAATTTCTGATGATCTATTAATCAAGTTTCAACATCCGTAGAGCCATAATTATTTTAATAAATACAAAAGAGAACAATGAATACAGATAACCGCTCACTAAACGCCTTGAAACAATGGCACCGGTGTGCGGACGTTATCGCGGATTCTGAATAGGTTGATGCTTATCGCCTTAAAGTACGAGTAACCGAGTGAATCTTTGCACGGATAGTGTCAGAACTTTCCGGGATGTATCGTTCTTTCCAAAAGTACGATCTCGCGCGGCCATACTACATTTTTCTTCTTTCTGTTTTTCCTAGAAATTTTAGCCTAACATGAGAGATAGTTAAAAAATATCTTTACTAGATTGTTAGTTATATCAAGACTGGCAATTGATCACGCATTATAATACATAACTTTGTGGTGATTTGCAAAAAAACGCAATCAAAAAATGCAATTTTAATACATATATATATATATGTGTATATATATATATATATATATATATATATATATATGTATGTATGTATGTATATATATATATGTATAT
>NW_018020673.1:651529-668085 GCF_002006095.1 Pseudomyrmex gracilis | reverse complement strand
GGGGGAAATCCACCGTGGTGGGGCNATGGCGCCAGAAGTGGTGGGGGGGCCAGGTGGAGGGGGTTTGTTTTGACGCGCCATACGTGCCCACGTACTACTAGCGGTAAAAGGGATTCTCTTAGCATGCTTTTTTATGTAGCGGATATGTTTGAGGATTGTATTTTAGGGATGAACTTTTTCAGTAGAGTGGGAATGGAAAAGACTCGGGAGATGTTGCTCAGTTTTCGTTTTTCTTCACGTGAGTCAAAGAAGGTTTGTTGTCAAGTGACTGAGGAGGTCGAAGTTGTTCCGTCGAGCTTGAAGGAGCTCTTTGAGCGGGACTACGTCGGCCTTGATGAGGCGCAAAAGAGTGTTTTTGCTGATTTCTTAAACGAATTTCAGGACATCTTCACCGATCAGATTGTGGCCGGTAATTGTGAGGTCTTGCAACATGAGATCAGTCTACAGGATCCTTGTCCAATTAAGCAAACCCCGAGGAGAATGCCGTTGGGCATGCGCTCGTAGGTGGAACAGATTCTTCGTGAAATGAGAGAACAGGGAGTCATTGAAGAATCTTCCGGCCCGTGGGTTTCTTCACCAGTAATGGTAAAGAAGAAAGATGGGTCCTTGAGATTCTGCGTAGACTACCGTAAATTAAACGCGATCACGGTGAAAGATTCTTATCCTCTACCCAGAGTTGATGATCTCTTGGAGGACTAGCTGTCAGGCAATACGTGGTTTTCCACCTTAGACATGAAGAGTGGCTATTGGCAGGTAAAAATTCGCAAAGAGGATAGGGAAAAGACTGCCTTCTCGGTAGGGAACGGATTGTGGCAATTTACAGTGATGCCTTTTGGATTGTGCAATGCTCCGGCCACCTTTGAGCGGTTGATGGAGAAGATTTTACGGCAGTTGCTGTCCAAGATTTGTTTATTTAGATGACATTATCGTTTTCGGGAAATCCTTTGAAGAGATGGTAGCCAATCTTAGGAAGGTGTTTCAGAGATTCAGGGAAGGAAATTTGTGAAGTTGAATCCAAAGAAGTGTACTCTTCTTGAGAAGCGAGTTAAGTATTTAGGACATGTGATTTCGGCCGAGAAGATTCCTACGGATCCGGAAAAGATTAAAGCGGTTTCGGAGTGGCCAGTTCCACAGAATAGGAAGCAGGTTCGCAGTTTTTTTAGGGTTTTGTTTGTATTACCGAAAATTTGTAAGAGGGTTTTCTTTGATAGCAAAGCCGTTGTACATTTTAACGGAAAATAATACAAAATTTGTTTGGTCTGAGCAATGTCAAGAAGCGTTCTCGCGTTTGAAGCAAATGTTAACTTCTCCTCTGGTGCTTTCGTTTCCGTCGGAAAGGGGGCAGTTAATATTGGATACTGATACGTCTGGGCATGGGATTGGTGCGGTCCTTTCACAAGTACAGCAGGTAACTGAGAAGGTCTTGGCGTATTATAGCCGAGTTTTTAGTAAGACTAAGGGGAATTATTGTGTAACTTGAAGGGAACTTTTAGCAGTTGTTGACTCGGTAAAGTCTTTTCATCACTATCTCTACGGACGGAAGTTTTTGGTTCGAACCGATCACGCTTCATTGAGGTGGCTGATGTCTTTCAGGGATTTGGAAGGGCAGTTGGTCCAGTGGGCGGAGAGGCTTCAACAATATGATTTGGGCATTCAGCATTGCAGTGAAAAGTTGCACAAAAATGCGGACGGTTTGTCCAGACGGCCTTGTGTGGAGTTTGGATGCAAGTACTGCTTGAGAGTGAAAGAAAAGGAGGCAGTGGAAAGGGAAAAGTGTATAGCGCGGATAGTTCTTGTAGGGGATGGAATGGTAGAGTGGCGTAGGGAGCAGCTAGGGGATCCGGAGATTTCTTTAATTTTGCAGTGGAAAGAAGTAGGTAATCGTCTTTTGTGAGAGGAAGTTTCGGCAAAAGGGCCTTCTTCAAGGGTTTACTGGTCTTATTGGGATCCCTTGGTTGTTCGGGATGGCATTCTTTATAAAAGGTGGGAAGCGCCGAATTTGAAAATTAGCTTTCTTCAGGTTATTGTTCATCGGAAGCTGTGCAAACGAATTTTAGAGGAGGTGCATGATGCTCCAACGGGGGGCATTTTGGTGTCAACAAGACGTTGGGAAAGATACGAAAGCGATTGGGCGACTTGCAAAAGAGATGTAGAAAACTGGTGTAAATCCTGTAAGATGTGTGTAGCCAAAAAGGGTCCTTCGGATAAGGGAAAGTCGCCGTTGCAAGTGTATAATTCTGGGGCCTCTTTTGAGAGGTTGCAAATGGATATTCTTGGGCCTTTTCCGACGTTGTCTGTGGGAAACAGGTATCTTTTGGTGATAGTGGATTGTTTTACTAAGTGGGTGGAGGCATTTCCTTTGAAAAACTTCCGAGCCACAACCGTGGCGGAGGTGTTTGTCAATCAAGTGATTTTGAGATATGGGGTTCTATTAGAACTGCATACAGATCAGGGGAAAAATTTTGAATCTCGTCTCTTTTTGAAGTTAGTATGGATTTTGGGGATTAAGAAAACGAGGACAACTGCTCTCCATCCGCAGTCTGATGGACAGGTGAAGAGGCAGCATCAGACGATTGCTCAATATTTGTCTAAATTCGTGGAGGAAAGTCAGGGATTGGGATCGTTGGATTCCCATGTTCCTTTTGGCTTATAGATTTTCCAGGCATGAGGCGACGAGAGTGACTCCTGCGGAGTTATGTTTCGGGCGGGAGCTCCGTCTTTCTCTGGATTTGCTTCGAGGAACGCCCCCAAATTATTATTCGGAAGCATCGGAAAGTTACGCCCAGGAACTGCGTGAAAAGCTTGATGAGATTCACCGGGATGTTAAAAAACGTATGGAGTTAAGGTCTGATAGGGTAAAAATGCAGTATGATCGAAAGGCTAGACATATTCTTTTCGAGATTGGTCAGAAAGTATGGTTTTTCAATCTACGTCGAAGTAAGGGGAAGGCTCTGAAATTGCAAAAAAGTTGGGAAGGTCCTTTTGAAGTTGTGAGGAAACTGAGTGATGTTGTATACTGCATCCGTCGTTCGCCCAGACACAAAAACAAAAGAGTGCACGCGGACAGGTTAGCTTCTTTTTGTAAGAGCTTAGAGCATACGTCGGAGCCATATCTGGAAAGTTGAGGAGAAAGGAAGTTGTTGGATTAGACTAAGGAATATTTTGTATTAATTTAAAAGAAATCGTTTTGTTTTTAGATACTCGTTGTTTTGTTTGTTTCTTTTTTCAGAATCTATTCCTTCCTTTCCTTTTCCTATATTATCGAGAGCGTCGAGGGTAGCGACAACGTGTCACTCCGTGCCGTTTCATCACGTGTAGCTTTATTGTATTAAGGAAGACCGCCTCGTTTACGGTTTTCGACGCGTGGTTTCCCGTGGGCCGTTGGGCAAATGCCGAGGCGGGGACTCGGGGTGCCCATTTTTGGGCGGTGGGTCCACGCAAGTTCCCTCCCTCCTCTGTCCGAAGATCGGAAAATTGCGAGATTGTCGGAGCCCCGAAGAAGAGAATTTCTCAAGAGAAATTTCTTCGATCGGTCAGTTTGAGATTCTGTGGCAGCAGTCCAGGAGTGAGCGGGAAGACCGGACCTCCTTTAATCGTCGGGACGATGATTTGGAAGAGGAAGGGGGCAATGTTACGCGGCGGTCACCGCGATGTGTCGCGGGAGCCGCGTGAACGGCGCGCGCTCGGCGCGACTGTTTGTTGCCGGGCAACTCGCGAGTTTGTTGAAGAAGAATTGCAACGGAGAGCTGTCACGTCACGCTTCGACGATTTGTCCTGATATAATTTGTATTCTGATATTATTTGTATTCTGAGTGATAATTGTGTTTTGAGAGAGAGACCGCGCTTCTTCTTTGCCGCGAACGCGCGCGTGAATCTCAGTGGCCGATGATAGTGCCGTCTCGCCTCCGCGGGCGCAACAATATATATATAATATACTGTTTGCCGTTCGAAACGTGAGAAAGGGTTCATTGTGGCTCAGAGCGTTGAACTGACAAGACATGCGTTATTGCGTTGAAATGTATCCAAAAAATTATTGTTACATATTATACTAAAATATAATCATCATAAGAGAAACAAAGTCTGACTTATTAATACAACATATATATATATATATTTTTACAAAAAGAACGTAACGTAAATATCGTCAAATACTAAAGAGGAAAACAAACTACACAGATCTTGATAGTACATATTTTTTGTGCAAAACAGTGCGCTTTATTAAACTGACGAGGATAGGTACTACTTTGAAGATCTCGCTGAATATTATGTGCTTATAGTATTTCTTAAGAATTTTTTCGGGAAGTTTGTTGCGTGTTGATATACAGGGTGGGACAAAAGTCTAGATACACCTTTATAACTTTTGAACAAATCTAGATAGAAGGTTGAAATTTAGGGAATATAGGGATAAAATGGTATCACAAAGTCTATTATTTAACCACAAAAACACCTATCCACTTATCCACACTGCCGGGAGGCGGGGAAAAAGGGAGATCAAAAAATTTTTAATGGCATGTGGGGTCGAGTGAGAGCTTGTTTGAAAGAGCTTTCCGAGACGAAAACAACGCGAGGTTATCGAAGTCTCTACAATTTTTTTTGCAGAGTTATATGATCATTTAAACATTTCTACTGAGAGTTTGCGATAGAGCGGCTCACAGCGAGAATGTCAGGAAGATAAGGCTTCACGCGGGCACGCGCTTTTTATGTGAGTAGAAGTGCATGTAGGCAAAAAAGAGAGAGAGAGAGGGAATGTGTGTGTGTTTCTTTAAGAACTTTAAGAAAGTCTTTCATGTTTGCCGTAAAGATGAGGACTCTGTGGTTTGTCAGCTCTAGAGTATTTCACGACTCCAAACCTTTCTTGCTGCAAAAAGTACTACCGTACCTATAAAGGTCTTAAAGAAACACACACACACACACACACACACTCTCTCTCTCTCTCTCTCTCTCTCTTTCTCTTTCTTACATGCACTTCTACTCACATAAAAAACGCGTGCCCGCGTGAAGCCTTATCTTCCTGACATTCTCGCTGTGAGCCGCTCTATCGCAAACTCTCAGTAGAAATGTTTAAATGATCATATAACTCTGCGAAAAAAATTGTAGAGACTTCGATAACCTCGCGTTGTTTTCGTCTTGGAAAGCTCTTTCAAACAAGCTCTCACTCGACCCTACATGCCATTAAAAATTTTTTGATCCCCCTTTCTCCCCGCAGTAGTGTAGAAATAGGTGTTTTTGTGGTTAAATAATAAACTTTGTGATACCATTTTATCCCTATAAATTTCAACTTTTTATCTAGATTTGTTCAAAAGTTATGAGAGTGTATCCAGACTTTTGTCCCACCCTATATATAGGTATAGATATCAAGGCATCTCTGCAATTTCGCGATAATCGAATCACGTATGTGAAATAGGTGCTGTTACTAGCAAATTGCATTGTCATCGATCAAGGAATTGAAAGTTAATGAATTGATTAGCAATGTAATACGTTCATTGCGATGAGATGTTAGAAAATTATTTGTTGTAATATATATGTGAGAGCACATAACACAATATTACTCACTAGATTGCTCTTGAGATCTGACTGAGCTTTTTTGCAAATGAAACGAGTTTATCCTTGCGGCAGGCGGTCTGCTGATCGTTTTCTTGTACGCACTACTTGTCTGCTTAAGTAAAAGCAAACCCGGGCTATTGGAAGCTCAGCTTATCTCGTGATTTATTGGAAATATCTTTATTGGAAATATCGTAATAAACTGACAAAAAGAGTTATTTCAATATCAAAATAAAACAATGTTTATTTTGTTTGGTTTTTTTGATAAAAGAGAACGATTCATAATATAACCTACACAGAAAATGTTCTTCGTGATGTTTTATTTACTAGAAGGAGTTTTAATAATTAATCGCAGAACACACAAAAAAATTACAGCTACAGCAGTCTCTCTCTCTCTCTCTCTTTCTCTAAATTTCAAATAATTAAATTTTAAAATAAAACCGGGTGCTTTTTTAAGATAAAATTGAGATAAATAAAATATATTTAAACATTCAGGATTACGCCGCCATACGTGCGTTTTTCATACACAATATATGCGATACAAATACATACTTATTTATAATGAATGAATAGTAAAGGCTCGTGAAATTGTCAAACTAAGAATGAAACAAGGCCGATACGAGCCATTCCCAGGATGTTGTGCAGGAATAAACGTGCATGTATATATATATATACACATGTATGAAAATTCTCATGTAAATTATTTTTACANAACTCCTCGGCCAGGAGTCGAACCTGGAATCTCCGGCTTTCCGTGCCATCGCCTTCCCTGTTAGGCCACCGAGGCACTTGGAGTTTGTCTCGCAATACTATATATACATGCACGTTTATTCCTGCACAACATCCTGGGAATGGCTCGTATCGGCCTTGTTTCAAACTTATTTATAATATTTTAATGCTGTATTTATTATAATATTTTAATGTGATTTTTTTGTGAAGTTACATATGTAAAACTAATAATTCAAACAAACTCGTACATTTGTAGAATGTTCTGTAATTTATAAACCGTTTACATGAATACATACATTTATATTTGTAAAATAAATACATACACTAATATTTATAAAATATTAGTTTTACAAATATAAGTGTTCTTTCTCACGAACACTTATAATAAATAACACATATAATAAATATATCACGTGCAGAAAGTATCGTGAAAAATGCCGATAAATGAGAACTAACGGGCCATTGATTCATAATTTCTTTAAATAACGTACAATGTTGAACGTGGAGATTTAAATTTGTGTCATTATCGATCTAAATTTCGTTGGGAACAAAGCGCAAGCTCTCGATTCCGAAGCGAGCGATACGAACAAGCCGAATTGTCACGGGAAAATTCGTTACTTCGACGATCGTTTCTGTCGAAGCTTTTCCCAACGGCGCCCTATGAAATGAATCACACTTGTCCGTCGTAGGCAATTGTTCACGATTCATTTAACTTGGTAAGAGATTCTTTTCGAAAGCGCCGTGATGCGTTTAGAATACTATTCTCTGGGAACAAAGTTTTCTTCAAGAAGCCCCATTTCCTGGGACGGATATATCGTACTTGAGCTAACAACATCACTACTTTTCTTATCGATTAGCCATCGTTAACGTTTTCGTAACCGTCGTTGCAATTATGAAGCCACTTGTGCTGCACTCTAACATTCTGTGACATTTCTTCTCTTAACTTCACTCCTCATCAAACAATTCGCGCAAGAATTTGTTTTGTTTTAAGTACAGATTTTTATACTGTACTAGATCGCATAGTGAGAGTGATGCAACCAATTATCATTTGCATTACAAATGGCCGGCACTTCCAGTTAACATCTATATATTTTGTATATATGTATACATCGCGTTATATTGTGTGTGTGTGCGTGTGCGTGTATGTGTGTGTAAAAACCGTCAACGGTGTCAACATAAAAAATCTCAAAATGCCATAAATTTGTTGCGTGACATCTTGTAAGAATGTTTGGCACTCAGGTTTGCATTTCTTTACGTAAATATATAACAGATTTAAATTCTATACGTAAGTATATTTGACAGGTTATGTTTAACATTTAAAAATTTGACATTTATTTAGTGTTTTATGAAGTTGGCGCGTCCATACATATTACAAATGGCAGTATATTTTCTTGGCTTTACTTTATACACCTACTATCTAAGTTAGCGATCTAGTGTATCTTAGTACAGTTCCTCGCTAACTATATGTGTTTTTCCCCATATTGGGTCGGGAGTCATTCCCACTAATTCCTAGAAGTGCTTCGCCGAGGTTTTGCGCGAATTGGTGAAGATGACTCAGCGGCGGTCGAGTCAATCAGAGATAACAGCCGGCAATTCTCAGAACAATATCTTTCTCGACATCGGTCCACTCGTGGAACCGAGGAGAGATCAGTTAGCGAGGAACTACTGTATAAAAATCTATGGTTTTAAGCATCAAGAGGCACGGTAGTGCTTCGCGCCAAGTTCACGCGCAACGAAGTCGCGCTCGAACGGCACGAAGCACCCGTGCTCTTATACGCAAAATTCACGCGATTGAGAAGAGTGGAAATTTTCACGGGGCAATATTTCAATAACAACTGAACCATCAATTTTATTTTAGTCTCAATCGTTTCAGAAAAGATTTTTTAAAAATATTGTTGCGGTTTTTCTTTGTGCTTCTGATTTAGAGATATGCGACGATACGAAAGTTTCGAAGTGAGAATTCACTTTCAGAAACATCATTGTCATTATTATCGTCGTCGTGGAACCACATTATATGCATGTTTGTATGCCTGCTACCAGATGGCATGCATGTGCGGGCGTGTTGAAAGAAGAAAATGAAAGAAAGACAAGAAATGTGAGTAAGAGAGAGAAACAGTGAATCAAGAAGAACGGTAATGATTCGCGTTATTCGCTCCGGCAATACTTCCGATATAACTGTTTTTTAATAAACTGTTTTGAAACTTGGCACGAAATAACTACAAACTATTACTTTAAATTTATGAAATAGAAAATTAATTCAGAAAACGGATAAACAAATTTTGCAAAAAATTCAGACTCCAGCAACACCTCCGACAGTACCGAGTGCTCCAAGTTTTTCGCGGCGTGGTGGTTTCGCGACACGGCGCACAGTGAAAAAAAGATGGCATTTTTTCTCGGAGGATATAATTTTTTTTAAAGTAAACTGTTTTGAAACTTGGTTGATGATGTGAATAATTTTTTCCATCTTGATGTATTTTCTAAACTATAACGTATATACTACAAAATGTGTGATATCTAAAAAAACCTTACCTTTTTAAAAAAAGATAAGAACAGGCACTAACTACATGCACAACACATTTATTGTATTTGAATTAAGAATCTTAACTCAAACTGTTTTTCATTATTTTTTATTTATATAAAAAAATTTAAGTTTTTATTTTATACAAAAAAGTTTTTTTCTATAAAACCTGGTTTACAAAATATTATATACTACAAAACATTTTTTCTCTAAAACCTGTTTTACACAAAAGAAGTGATATCAAAAAGTAACACCAAGTAAACTTTTGTACGTTATTATATTGAAAAACAATATGCAATAAAAAACAATATAGAATAAAAAACAATATACAATATCATAATTGTGTTTCTAGTTTAATAAGATTACGCCTTAACTGTTTTTATGATTATTAACTAATCCTAAGTTGGTATATAACTATGTACTTTGGTAAGATTATATTTATATTACTAGAACACAGAGATGTAACAAAAGAAAAAATTTTTTCAAAATACAAAAAATATTTAATATAAAAAAACTTGGCGCGGCTGCATCTCTATACTCAACTCAAAGGAACTAAAATTATTTCTTTGTGCGACAGTCTGATGTATAATAGCTACTTAGTAGTTTTTGTTTTACTGTAAAATAAATTGTAAATAACTGCAATATAAATACTGTAATATGTAATAGCTGTAATATAAATATGAAATAAATTGTAAATAACTGTAAAGCACGCGCGTGTGCATAGGATAGTCTAACTGCACTTTGTAAAGAGTCTGCATGCGCACGTAAGACATGTTTGTCTGTAGGCTTTCGATGCAGCCACGCCAAGTTTTTTTGCATTAAATATTTTTTATATTAAAAAAATTTTTTTCTTTTGTTACATCCCTGTATTCTAGTAATAAATATAATCTTACCAAATTACATAGTTATGTATCTACTTAGAATTAGTTAATAATCATGGAAAAAAAGTTAAGACGTAGTCTTATTAAACTAGGAACACAATTATGTTATTGTATATTGTTTTTCAATATAATAACGTACAAAAGTTTACTTGGCGCTACTTTTTGATATCACTTTTGTAAAACAGGGTTTTAGAGAAAAAATGTTTTGTAATATATAATATTTGGTAGACCAGCTTTTATAGAGATCTATTATACGCTCAATTCTGTGACGCTTTGTGACGTAGAAGTAATTAGACTTCTCAAAATGATTTCTTTAAATCATTGTAAACTGTCGTGAGTGTTTTCGAAATACATACATACATAAAGAATTCAAACTTTGTGTATCTCAAGTTTGCAATCAAGTTTGTAAATTGCATCAAGAAACTTCTTCGGTTTTTATCTTTATAGATAAATAAATGTATCTTGTAAACAATATTATTGTAAATGATATTAATCTGTTTAAAATTTGAAATTTTCAAAATTTGCTTTGTTTCTATATGCTGAAGTTTCAGCTTCAGCAAACGCAAGGTTCTGATATGCAAATCACTCATGGCACGTGACGTGCCGCCACGCACCTGCATAATTCACACGTTGGAACGATGTCATCGTCATAGGTGATAGTAAGAATGTCGAAAAAGCTGAGCGTTCGTGAAAGAGAACTCTCATCCTCCTTCTTCGCCGTGCGCATATACATGCAAACTCGTCACGGCAATATAAAGCTGGTAGAAACGGTGGCGAAAAGATTCATCTGCGCTAGGAACAAGAAGCAAGATATTCGCCGAGCAATTTCAGCCTTGGGAATATTCATGAACGATGTCGCGGTCGCTGTACTGTTTTCGCATCTATTCACCGCGCAGTTTGCCGGTCGGGGTCAGAAAGCTTGCTTTACGAAGCAGCAAATCCGCGAATCCAGAGAAGAGAGCCGTACAGAGAGAGAGAGAGAGAGAGAAAGAAGAGTGGTCGACGGCAGACAGAGAGTGGAAAATGAGCCAAAAGAGGGACGGTCACCGGGGTTAAGCGCTGACATCTACGTTTCAATTAGCTAAAGTGCGCGGACAAAGCTGATAATACCGCGCAGTTTGTCATAGCTACTGCCTGTTGACCGACCGCGCGTTCTGAGTATTCGGTCGAGACGAGATAATAATCGGACGCACGAATAGACAGAGAATATATACAATAATAAGCACCTGTTTTGTACAATTTATTAATTTGTCGTCGCGACATTTTGTACACAAAGAAGTGCGTAGCTTTCGAGATATGCGTTGTTCATATGTACATGTGAAACCAGCTCTTGTGTTACAGAACAATAAAATTATCAGATAAAAGAGAGAATGGTATTATTAAATTTAAGTAGATTTAGGAAATAATGAGTGTGCTTTTCCTTCGTTATAGGAACAGAGGGAAAAGCCGGTATCAAGAAATAAATTACACGGGATAATGCCATTTGCTGCGTCTTAATTTGCTGTTTCAATCACTCTCGAGAAGCAACATAGGCGTTTAATCCGGTCATAAAGAAAAACTCAAGGACATCCGTGATGTCTTGTTTCAGGAAGCTCGGAAAACTCCATGTTCTTGTATAATTTACTTTGTAATGAGAAGTTCTTCATTTAATTCAAATGATAAATTTTTTTTATCAAAGTAAACCCGGAAGAAAAATCACGAGAAAAATCTTATCTCGTTGAGATTTCACCATTTATTTATCTGACTTTTTCTGTCCTCCTGTGTGACAACGATAACTCACGTAGCCAAAACCATCGATCATCGACAAATCTTCGTGTACAATCAATAAACAAGAGCAGATTCGAACGAGAGTGAATAAGTGCGCGAGACAATTTGCGGAATCACGCGATTGCCTTGATGAGACTGCGAAATCAAAAACCCATGAATGCAATTTGCACGCGAGCATATGTACATAGCGGCTGTTTGTATTGTGTCAAGAAGTTCCTGCATTTTGCACTTGCGCGTCGCGCTTCGTCTAGGATTCTGAAAGAACTCGAGACTTCATGTAAATCAACGGAGCTGTAAATCGCGCGTTTGATTTAATTGTTGTTTTAATCTATCACCGAATTATTACTATTAATTTCTGATACGCTTGTTGCAAACATTTCAAAAAATTAGAAACATATCTAGATAATTTGATAACAAAAGTAAAAAGTAATAATAAAGGTCTGATAGCAAGCAAAAAATAAGATGTTTAATAAAAAGTAAAAATGAATAAAATAACATAAGTATGTTACGTTTTGTTACTTCACGATCTTTTTTTTTACGTGTTCTCGTCAGAATTATAACTAATTGTAATCTTAGCACCAAGAATTCGAGATACGCAAACTTCCTGGATGGAGAATGAAGAGCCGGCCAGTGATGATAAACGAATTACAATCAGTTTGCACGCGGGACACTGCCATGATATAAGTTCGATTCGCAGTAAGACATAAGGCGATAGTAGATATTCGCACGTTATACGATGTGCGTTATACATGGTGCGTCACCCGGCTGAAATTCAAACCCTTTTTTCTTCAGGCAGGAAGTTGAAACAAAAATTTCAAAGCAAAAATCGAGAGCTTGAATCTAAGTGCGATAACGCGAAATCATAGCTAAGTCTAAACAGAAGATAATCCAGCCGATTTAGCTAAAGCCTGTGATTGGCGCTTTCGCTAGAGCGGAACCACGAATCAAAGGGCGACTTTTTCGTAAGACAGGGGAATCAGGATCTGAGTTTGATTGGCAAAATCAAGGAATTCGAGGTCCCTGAGTAATAGTATATAAGTAGCGAGTCTCGGCACTTGTTCGTCTTCTGCTTGTCAATCATTCTCATCCTGATAAATTATTCCGGCACCGCAATCTCGACCAGTTTAGTCAGAATTTGACAACAGTTTGTGTGAAGTGTTAGTGAACTGGCCAGCAGCCGACCAACCGTAGCCGTTGCCAACAATCTTGACGCGGCCTGACTGCCGATATTAGCGATTACAACAAGTAGTAAGTCAATAGTTATAATAGTTTTAGTTTTAAGAAAAGAGGTTTCTTGAGTTATCAGTTCCATTTACTTAACAAGAGCGATTAATATCCGGAGGAAATTTGTATTCACAGTTTCTGATTTTCATTTCTTTCAGTCGGACTAACAGTTCACGGCCTTTCGTGTCGTTCCGAACCACTGCCGATTTCCTTTCAGTCGGATTAGCTGTTCGCGATCTTGTGTCGTTCAGAACAATTGCCGATTTCCTCTCAGTCGGACTAGCGATTCACAACCTTTCGTGTCGTTCCGAACCACTGCCGATTTCCTCTCAGTCGGATTAGCTGTTCGCAATCTTGAGTCGTTCAGAACAACTGCCGAGTCTCTTTCGGTGACATTGAGCGAAGGAAATTAGCTCACTGTGTTTTCCGGAAATTAATCGCCGGTCTTGACCCGTCAAGGGAGTAAGTAAAACGAGTGACATTTTTTTAAGTGGAACCCCAGAAATATCTCAAATCGCGGAGCGCGATATTAGCACGATGCAACCGTCGTAACCGTGCGCTACGGGGCAGAACCGCTGCCAACTACCCGGAGCGAGCCGACTTCTCCTCCTCTGTCAGTGATGAGCAGAATAGTAATAAGAATAATAATAATTGCAGCAAAAATATATAATAGTATTGACAGTAACGTCGTAGAAGAAAAGAATAGTAATGTTAAAATTAGCAAACCTAAAATTATAGAAAATAGTATTAACCGGTTAACTGGCACGGTTGTTTTTACTATTCATGCCCGAACTGGCAACATCGAAAAATTAAGTGAATCCCACAAGATTTGGTATACAAAGGTTTTTTGAGTCGCTGAATCGATTCCGGAGGTTATTTTTTTGATCTGACACTCTCCAACCCCTAAAAAATAGAATTTAGGGNTGAGTTTTTTCAATTCTTTACTAAACTTTTTTTTTGTTCTGTTGCTTTTATTGTAGAATGAATAGGGGTTTAGGGGATTAATTTTTTAGTTTTTTCACTTTCTACGAAACAGTTTTGAATAATTTTATACCTGAATTCTTCATCTATAAATTCCATCGCAAGAGCTTTTGAAAATCTGATTTCAGATTTGATAGCCATTTTGAGTCTGCTATATTGAAATTTAAAATTCCAATGCCAAACTCAGATTCAGCGACCCCAAAAACCATCATATACCAAGTTTCATTCAAATCGTTTGAAAATCAAGAAAGTTATTCCATTTGATCATATATAATACATAAGCAGAATTGACCAGATTTTTTTTGATCATATATGATACATTGCCAGTTAACCGGTTAACATACATACACACATCCACACAACATCCACTCAGCCTTCTCTTCGCCTTTCTTCTCTCTTATCCCTGAAATCTCCCTCATATTTACCCGTTTTCCTTGATGAGATCCTTGATGTACACGCGGCCTCTACTCCTCTTCGACAGAACTCCTCCTCCTCCTTCGATCCTGAAGTCCTCTCTGATGAAGATGATGACTCCCTGCCTCCTGACCTTGCACATTACGTCATGTTAGCAAATTCCTTTCCCGTTGCCGACCCTCCTCTTACCGAAGGCGACAGAGTTCTAGACTTCCGTAGGAAGTTTCCAAATTCTCTTCGTCATGCGGTGTTCACCCTCCCTCGCGACTATAAAATCCTGATAAAATTCCTCGCACTCCCAGAAATCCGTGAAGTTCTTGTTTCTACAGATTCTATCCTTCCTTCACCATAGTAAGAGATTATATCAAAGTAACCATAGACTGAGCCCCCCACACACACACACACGTATTTCACAGTTTCCTCCTCATTCACACATTTTTCACAGTGTCATAACCGCACAAACACTACTGATCTAATAGAATATTCTAATAGAATATTAAACGTTTAATAGAATATTCTAATAGAATATTAAACGTTTAAACAATTAGTATAATAATATATATTAATAATATATATATATGTATTTTTTAAACGTTTAAACAATTAAGTTATAAGCAAATTTAGATGTAAGTAAAATAAATAAGACTTTAAAATAAATAAACGTTTATGTTAATAAAAGGTGGCTTGAGTTAGTCTAACTCTGGACCTCTCATAATCGTTTCATTCCTGTCATCCTTCAATCGATCGCCGGGTTCCATCCCGAGTAATTTAGATTTGCATCTAAGACGCAAAAAGGAATCGATGAGCAAAAAGCCGTTGGACAAGCAATAGCGAAAACTGCTTGTTGGCTTGTTTATGACGCCAAAAATCTCGCTCGACTCGCGCACTTGACTCGCATATCTCTCTGGGTCAGTGTGCCGGGAGTAGACACACAAAGTGTCGTGTGTCAGTTACGTCTCTTCTCAAGGGCCCGACTGTTACCGTAGGCCAGAACGTAACAGTATTAAGCGAAACGTTTTGTCTCTTATTTAAGATTTCTTTAATCGCAAATTACAATAATACCGATCGCAAGAATTACATACAAAAGTCAAGTTTAATAACAAAGTCAAAAAAGGTGAGAATTACATAAAGTCGATGATAAAATATAATTGATGTGTGAGATTGTTCGTGCTGTAAAATGTGCTCATACCTTGATAAATTGTTAGTTTGTTAAAACCGGAGCGTTTTCATACTTCGTTTAAAATTGTCATTCAGTTAAAGACACCTCACCATGACAGTTGTGATTTAATCTTATCGTAACGTAATGTGTTTAAAAGTAAATATGTGTAAATTAGGACTCTACAATTTTAACCATTGTTTATAGAATATTAATTATTACAGTATGTACAAATAATATCAAAATGTTGGTTTGTAAATGAACTATCTCGATATTTTTTATAGATTGATAAGAACTTAAAATAAAGTCGAAACGTCTCAACAATTCGTACATATTGATTCTGCACACCCTGCATTGGCTTATTAATTTTTATTGATAATTTTTCAGACTGTAACTCAAATTGACGAGAAATTATATTTAAAAAATAATAATAATATAATAATATACGAGTTACTTCGTAACTCGCTAAGTGTAATTATGTAAAGTTGTCAAGTTTGTTTTACTTCAAGAACTTTTATTCACGTCCACACTCATGTGATAAACACCACTACTTTGTAAGTTATTCATTTAAATTATTGTATTATTCTTGCGAATTTTAACATTAAATTATTATTTTGTAGATCTATATTAAAAAAGGCCTAATTCGAAGGTCGAAAACGTTTTATATTAGCTTGCTTAAATAAAAGTAACACACTATTACATACACATTATCATCAGTGTTTTGCTTCAAACAGCCATTGTCAATGCCTTAAGTTTATTTATTTAAAAAAAAATCTGAAGCTGACTACACTCATAATCATTTATAATAATATATATATAGTTATATTATATAATTATATTATATTACTCTTATTGTTCATAAAGTTCTTTCATAGAAACTGACTGACTTAAATCATATATTGTTAATCATATGTTAATAATATTGTGAGCTGTTTTGTTTTTTCATATCTTATTTTAATAAGATTTTAAGAAGCCATATATCAATGTGCAATGTTAATATACTATTATGTTCTTTTAGTTCCAATAAATTCTAATAATGTACCTCCCTCCTGCAACGAGTAACGTCGTTACCCTAATAGGCACATTTGTGAAAATATTGCACAAAAATGGCATCATGAATGGCGACGATTTTGCAATGATTGCACTAAGATGATTCTATAACGCAACAGTTTTGTCGAAATAAAATTTTGTAAATAATATTTGTCAAAAATTGGAAAAAAGTCGTTATGCATTTTCACAGTTTATACCTCCAATAGGCAAATTGTGAAAATATTGCACAAATATGACATCATGAGTGACGACGATTTCTTGCATTTCTTCATATGCAATCATATTTCTACATATT
>NW_018020673.1:640880-647094 GCF_002006095.1 Pseudomyrmex gracilis | reverse complement strand
TATTCTTTTGCCGAAATAGGATTTGGAAAGTAATTTTGCAAACAACTACAAATATTTCAGAAAAGATCAATGTTTTTACATCTATTTCCTAAAATATGTCTGTATAATTGCAAATTACAATTTTAGTGCAAGATTTTGTCACATAATTTTGTAAATGGTTTCTTATCAGGTTAATAGCTTTGAATTGTACAAAAAATTCTCTAACATTACAATCAAAGACACGCATATAGTTCAGAAGTGATATACTGAGACTCATAGCTTAAGATTGTATACATATGTCCCAACTGCCCCCGAAACAAATTGTTATAATATTTGTATACTTGTTCTACGGTGTGTATTGAAAAAAATTTGAAGCGCAATATACATGATTGTTACTGGATTGTAACTTCTATGTATCTTGAAACGCGTCAATTTCGCTGGCGCGTATTATCGCCTGTATACTTTTTATCGCGTTTAACTTGTATTACTTGTTGAGAGATATAATCTTTTGAATTGTTTAACTTTATCGTATATTGATTAACGAACTGGACGCGTATCTGCTTTTAACTCTTAATTAGCTAATTAGTGTAATTGTTACAGCTCTGTACTTGGTCAATATTCGCGTATTTTGAACCTTTTATTAACAAAAAGACAAATTAATATATAATTGTTTTGAACAATTATATATAACAATCTCTGAAATAAATAAAAAATTACAAATTAATAATAACAAGAAGAAGATTCTTTGGGCTCAGGAGTCTTTAAACTAATAAATGAAATAAATTCGGTTATAAGAGCCGTTTTGCAGGATGTTGTGCAGAGAATGTGCTTATAAATATATATTTTTAAATAAATATATATATTTATTATTAATCATATATATATTTATTATTATTAATATATATATATTTATTTAAAAATATATATTTAAGCACATTCTCTGCACAACATCCTGCAAAACGGCTCTTACAACCGAATTTATTTCATTCATTAGTTTAAAAAATTACAAATTTACAATTAATATTATTGAATTTCAGAGAATTTTGCTCTTTCGTAAATCGAGAAATAATTAATTTAATATTTCAATAGGTCTGTCATATAAAACTTAACTGTTAATTTACTGAATAATTTATACATGTATAGAAACTATAAATAAGAGCTTGCATACTAAAATATCTTTAATATTCCGCTGTAATTTTCAATAGTTGCAACTTTATACTAAAACATGTTTGCAACTATTGGCATAGTTAATTTATCTTTAACAGTGTAAATACTATTTAATAAATTAAATTTTTGATGCGGTTCATATACCGGAGTTAGCCTAATTAAATTTGTGCACAGTAACATTGACACTGTAAATGCACACATATTTGAGCAAAAGCAAAAGATCCAATGACATTGGATCGTTAATGTCGTTACTGTGCAAAAATCTAACTTTACTCCATGTGAGCTTACACGGTTCTCGCTTGTGGGCATACTCCTACCGCCTTGATTGAACTTATCTAGTGGAGGGCATCGAGTGGAGCGGACGGATGATTCCGTTTGCCTCTCGCGTCTGATAGCTTGTGGGTAATGTGCATTCTTTTCAGCTCTCAATAGTACTCAGTTGTGACAGCTTATAGCTTATAGGTTTATGACTAGTTGATCTATTGAATTTCGTTTTGATATTTAATAATTAACAAAATACGATAAAAAATGCCTTTGCTTCCAAAACAGTTGTAATACAAGGGAAAATTTGTTAATCAAATAACCTATTAGACGACATATTATTCGACGTATTGTTAAGTTACATGAACTTGGAAAAAATCTAAACAACACTTTTTAAAAAGTGTTTTCTTGAAAAAATTATAAGTGAAAAACGTTTAGGACTCAATTCAATATTATACATGGCTTGTGAAATATTATTACAAAAGTAGCAACTGGCAAGATACATGCTACAAAGAAGAATTGTGCGTTGCCAGATTTTCACTTCACTACGCTTTCACTGCACAACTTTAAAAACCTAAAACTATTGAATAAAACGGTAAAAAATATATGTGTGTTTTGTTTCCTAATATTCGTAAAATGTCTTTCTATAATATAATTGTTTTTTGTAAAAATTTATAAAGCCGTTTAGAAATTAAAAACAAAAAATAGGCTATTTGTATGTATTTGGTATAGGGAACGTATGTTAATAACGCCTACTTTGATTGTGTGAATATCTCGCCTTACAATCGGTCAATTTCTTTGTAATTGTGAAATTAAATATATCTCATCATTTTTAACATTCTGTTAAAATTTTATCAAATTACATAGAAAAGTGAGTTTGCATGGGAACTACCTTAAACGCTTATATCTGCAAAACTACTGGAGATTTTTTCAATTTGTTTTTCTGATCGACGCAGAATCGTTCAATCCTTTGATTCAAAAAGAAAAAAAAGTGAAAAAATATTGATTTTTTGCGGAAATATTTGAACTTAAAGTCGCGTGGATCTCACAGATTCAGTCTGGACAACTCGTAGATCATTTTTTATGTCTAGCACTGAAAGGTTAAATCACTCGACGAGTAGTAAATAGACAGTCGACAAATATTTATCATGACTTAAACGCAACGTGATGACAGCGTAATGTGCAAGAACATCATCAGTTAATTAAATGCCGGCGCACAACGTCGGCGATTGGATGAGCGCTAAATTAAAAATCCAGGCAAATGATAGATCGCAGTTTCAAAGTTTTATATATTTTACAAAATTGCGCAAACATGACATCGTAAATTGATTTGCTTCTTAACTCTTTTTATATTTGCGGTTTGTTTTCTTTTCATCAAAGTCACGTATAGCATTTGATTTTCAACTGTAGTAGATAACTGCAGAAGATATAAAAATTACACGCGACGTAGATAAACTTTATGTCTATTGTTACATTACTTGTATACGTATATATCTTGTATTATCCTTTCCGTTTTATATCGCTCGTAGAGCACTAAAAAAATTACTGCTTCGGTGAAAAACCGTCGTATGGTAAGTTCATTATCTTTATGCAGCGTAAGGTTGTTTTTTTATGTCATCGATCAAATATGCGTCAACAAAATACAGAAAAAATAATGATCGATTGCAGGTTCGTAGCTACAAAAAAACAATAGAATCGATTATCGCGATACGTTATATCAATTCGCATCCTGTTACGCCTTCCATTTGCAACAAGGTGGCATCTATCAGAAGTGACTCACTGCTCTCGAATTTTAACATGCCAGGCACATCGCTGATGTATGCTACCGAAAAAACATTCTATGAGAGACACTCTGTCGCTTAACAACTTTAATAGTCGTGCCGTGATTGAAACAAAAAAGATCGTGGAGAACGGACACGCGTTAATGTTCCCACTTGAATGGAGAAATGTACGCCGTTAATAAAATACAAAGCTTTTAGCGAGCTGAGAGATAAATTCGAAATGCTGACGAAGGATGGAGTTGAAAAGTTATGATAAGAAAGATGATTGGTTTGAGAAAAGGTTAATCGATTTTTCCGTTTGATTCTCGGTTGCAGGTAAACCTACGGTTCTACCGTCGAGTCAGACGGTGACGGCGAATGAGGGTGAGTCCCTGGACATCGTCGTCGAGTTCTGCACCGTGCCGAAATACACCAAAGTTCTCTGGATGTCGGAGGAGCGTGTGTACACACCGGATACGCCACCCCGTGACGGGGTTCGAGCCCTCGCAATCGAGGTAAATTTGCACATCTTGCACTGCATCAAATCTTGCTTGCGTGCGCCCGCGCACCTTCCGTAGAATTTGTGTCTCTCGCCACAGACATGAAATTCGGATTAAGCGAACACGTTCGATCGGGTAATAGGTGAGCAGATTGTGATGCATGATCTCTAGCGGTTACTACGAGATACGTAAAGTTGCTCGTCCGAGAAAACGTCATTGTTTTATTTATATTTCTACGGCAAATAACTGCGACCGCAAAAAAATGCGAATGTTTTTATATGTGTAATTCTTCATTACTACATAATTACAATGTAGCGACATAAATTCAATTCCCTCTCCTTGTTTATTTTGTACAGGCAGTGTTCACAGTTTTGGTTTCCTTACAGCATGCTAAAGCGATGGAAGGGATGCGCGCAACAGCAGCGAGTTTATGCAATTAAAACTCGCTACTGTTGTGCGCATCCCCTCCACTACTTTAGCATGCTGTAAGGAAGCCAAAACTGTAAACACTGTGTTAATGCCTTTAAATATGAAGTTGTGTGCTTTTCATTGTCAAGATATTATTGAGGCATTATACATATTGGCACAATTTTATGTGTAAAGGCATTAACGTTCTTGTTTGTACAGAACAAAACATTTTTACTTTTACGTATTTGTGAGCGAACTAATTTATTGTACTTTTTCCATCACGTGTTTATCGGTCGCATTTCCACTTTACAAAAGAGAAGTAATTACAAATAGCAAATAGAAATTACGAAAGCTGTTCTCTGCGGGAAACAAATATTCTGTGCAGTGGTATTGCGCGAAAACAAATATATTGGTCGTGTACATATAACCACAGTTTGCAAATATTTGACAGTTCCTACATTATATGTATAGTGATATTTATGGGATAATGCATATTTACTCAAAGTCGAAAGAGAAACGAGAAAAGTACGATCACAGATTCTATATACTTACATACGTCACTTTATATTTACCGTTTTTACTCGATTCTGAAAATATTCACTAAAAACAATCAAATAAAAAAGAAACAAAAATTTTTGCAACAGATCTATCTATCTGAACTCTTAATTTTGAATTCTCTTCCGGGCGATCTTTTTCTGTAACTCTCGCACGCCGTAAAAACACAATTCGTCTGCCTTGCGTGAAAATCCGCTGTCTTTTGTACGACGATAAGATATCAGCTCTCGATTACACGTTTCTCTCTTCCTCGGAGGCGTGCTTGGTACTTCAACGCGAAAATTATGCAGCCATTTTGGCGCGAACGTTCGCGCGATATCTAAGATATTGCAACTTGGCGAAAGAACAAAAAAAGGAAAACAACAAGACCTGGAAAACAGTCATCTTGCGATACGAAACTGAACGGGTGATTAAAGAGATACTGACGAGATAAAAGAAAAAGGGACACCAATTGGATACTACAGAAATGTATGCAGGCCAGTTTGCACACGTGCGTATGCACCCGCGCACGCGTTTGTGCGTGTGCATGTGTGTGTGCGTGTGCGTGTGCGTGCGCGCGCGCACGTGTATACAGAATGTTTGGTAATTGCCGTACACACACAATCGCTCATAGGCAAGTAGAAGGAATATTATATTATTGACGTGAGTCGAAGAGTCCTATATCATTTTGCGAGATTCGCAATAATTACCGACATCTTAATTAACAGATCCATGAATAAACATGCATCGGGTTGTCTTACGTGTAAGATGTCAGTAATTATTGTCGCAATTATCTCGCAAAATGGTAGGACTTTTTGACTAAATATTACTTCTTCTATCTGCCTACAAGTGATTATACAGCAATTACGAACACTCTGTATACGCGCTTCTTTTTCGTAAAATCTACGCGCGGAGCTGCAGAAAGAATGGACTAACTATTTTTCCAAGAGTGCCAGCAGGATTGAATCGGGCGCGAACAATGTGACGGAGCTTTGCGAGGGATTTGCCGATGCACTCGATGTTATGTTTGTTTTTATTAATGTTTGATCCTTTTCGCGAGCTGTTCGATTTCGCGATACGAGTGACAATCGGCTTCTTGCTCTTGATTTCTTTTGAAAATTTTAACGTGACGCGCACCAGTACGTTGTGCATCTTATTATAAAGTTCACCTTTCTTTTTCCGCTACATATAATAACATTATATACTAATATATATTTTGCAGATTACAACGTGTTTGTACTTTTAAGCAATTAAAAAACGCCTATATAATAAATATAAAACAAACATTGATATAACGATATGTAAAAAAAATATAAAATTGTATTAATTACATAATCATAAAAATAATTAATAAAAAGTTAAAAACTTGTTTGAAATTAAAACAATTAAAAATACCTACAAATCGATTATTCACAGGCGGTAATGTCAAACTTAATAATTTAACTCACAAAGTATTAGGAGTATAAATAAGTTTCCGCCGTTTTTTATCAAAAATTGGGCATTTATTGTGAAAGAACGGTACATAATGTTTTATTCGAAGTATTGTCCATCGCTAGCCACTACCTTTTCCCATCTTTCTGGTAGCATACAGATACCTCGTCGAAA
>NW_018020673.1:616645-640190 GCF_002006095.1 Pseudomyrmex gracilis | reverse complement strand
GCTGATACAAAATCGCTAATATTTCAAGGTTATGTTGTTAGCAGATGTCCAATCCTACGATATGACGTTTTACAGCTGACAATTTTAACAATAACATACTATTGAGACCATCTTTTGTCAAACGGCGGAAACTTATTTATACTCCTAATAGTTAGGAAACGTTTCGATCTGTGTTTTTTCTTTAATATAATAAAAGAGGTCAAATTTGAGTCAAAAACAAGATATTTTTAATAATAAGAACAATTTTTAAAATATACATATAACCGCGATATATTTCGACTCTGACTTGAGTCTTCTTCAGTCGCAAAAAATAATAAATAAATAAAATATAATAAAAATCATATAGATGTCGGAAAATAAGAAGTGGTCGCAATGTAAAATAAGTTAAATAAGTTACAAAAGAGCGGTCGCGTTGGTCATCCATATGAAGCAGTATGTTAAAAATCGAAGCAAAGTTAGTCTGTGGTAAGTAAAAAAGGTGTAATTACCTTGTGAATGACAGCCTATAATAAAGAATGGAAGTACTCAGTAGTTGCACTACAAGAATAAACTCACAAATAACTTATTTGGAAGCTCGTAGTCAAATGTTGGAAACGGAGATAAGAGGCAAGAGATTGTATACAGGTATCTTCACTGAGAGGTTGTTTCTCGAGATAACCTTAACGTTGAAAACAATTCAGTAAATTGAAATACAAAGTGTCAAGTAATTCCAAATCTTTAACAGAATTTATAAGCCGTATGACTGTCGTTTTATGTTATCTCGGAAATGAATCTTTTGTAATAATAATTAGATTCACAATCTAAAATCTGGACATTTTTCCAATTGAAAGAATGATTGAGGTTTGTCCTGTGTTTTGAAATTACTTACAGTTGGGAAAAATCACGTTTTATATAACATTATTAATGTGTTCTTTAAGTAACATTCTTTTAAAAAAGAAAAAAGTATTACGGTTCATAAAATTATCTATTACGAAGACTTATAAAAAAATCCCTCTTGTCAAATACTGCCATCTGGACAAAACAGATTATAATACTATTATTGGTTTTTATCAATATGGAGTGGGTAATAAAGAAAGAAGCACATCATATAAAATCACATCTCTTCTTCTTCGTTCACAGACAAGATTCTTGCAAATCCTATAATGTCAACCAACAGTAAATGATTCTTAAACATTTCTGATACTGAAATCCCCGAACATGTCTCTAATATTCTACGACTAGGAGAAAACTTTTGTCTTTCTCAAAGCTTCAATAAAAATACATTAATTTATGAGTACATTAAAGACACTGAATTTAATCTTAAAAACCGCGATATCGATTTGAAAGAAAGAGCGAGAAATGTTCCCAGCAAACAATTTGGTTGTCAGATGTCGCGATTTTGCCGCCACACCAAATCCATATCCATCTGTGTCCTCAGTAGGATATGGTTTTGGTGAGTTTTGGTGACCATGTTGCGTTTTTTGTGTCTGTGTGTCAACAGCTTTGGCAGCACACAAAGCATGTTTCCGTATTGTAGCGTTTCTGCACACAGTTTCTGTTGCCAGGTCTGCACAGTCAGAAATTGTTTGCTGTGGGTTATTATATCAAGATTACAATATTTTCTTAATAATAAATGTAACTTTTCCCACAGATAAGAAATTACTTATTATGTACAGACGGCGTCATTAATTCGAAGAATAGGCGCGGGGATCACATAAAAAGTCCAGTTGATCCAAATATCCATTAGTCCCAAAATCGGGTGTCCAGTTGTGGAAACCCGATTGCTACTAGTTAGTTAGTACGGCGCCCGTTGGCGCTACGAGCAACCGCCCCGCTTTCCCTCCGATCCCCGCGCCTATTCTTTGAATTAATGACGCCGTCTGTACATAGGATGCTTAGACTGCACCAAAAAACATTCTAATTTGATTTTTATGCGTGCGGATAAGGGCAATGTAACAGTGGCCATGAATAGAAAGGGATTAATCACAAAAAATGAAAGCTCTACTTAGTGACACACCTATCAAATTACTAATTACGACCCGATCAGGAAGATTGAAAATTCAATTTTAATGATTTCCTCAAACGTTGGCTCGACAAAAGTTTTATAGACTCACGCAAATATTATTATCTTAAATCTAGTGATAAACAGTTACCTAAGGGGCTTATGGTCTTTCCAAAATTCACAAGGAGAACATATCTCTCAGAATCATTATCTTCTCCATAAACAGCCCATTCTATTCTTTCGCTAATTTCTTACATAAAATTATTACGAATAGTTTTCCTTCAGCCATAAGCAATATCACAAATAGTTTCATTTTATATAACAATCTTTTGAAAGTTAAAATTAGCGAAGCCGATGTTCTTCTCGATGTAATCTCTTTATTTACTAACATTCTTATCGATCTAGCCATCAATGGCTTAAAAAGTAAATGGCATAACATAGAAAAGAATACTAACATTCTAGTGAATGAATTTTTAACTGCGATGTTTTTCGTCCTTTCATCGACTTATTTTGTCTTTGACAACGTCGTTTACAAGCAAACGTATGGCATTCCCATGGGTTCACCATTATCCCCTATAATTGCAGATATCATTCTACAGGATATTGAAAATGAAGCATTAAACAGAATAGGTATACACCTACCTTTTTACTACCGTTACGTTGACGACATTGTTTTATTAGCACCAGCAAATGAAGTTAACAATATTATTAATATTTTTAATTCTTTTCACGAAAGGAGGTAATTGTTTAGTATAGAGGAAGATAATCCGATGACTTTGATCTTGACATACGTTGTCAAGGACATGTCCCAGAGTAATAATGTAAAGGTTTTAGCCGTCGCTCATTGTTAATTAAAAAGTTATAAACAAAACAAATTTTTTAAAGAAATTTTCGTTTTTCGACACCTTAAGACTACTTTTTCTGTTATTTTTGTTCGTGTTGTAAGCGTGTAGGCAAGGGGGGCTACGCCCTTCCGCAGGGAGAGTGGCTTCGCCCCTTTTCCTGCTTCCCCCTCAAAAAAACCTAATTTCGGTTAAGTTTTTTCTAATATTGGATTGAGTTAGATCTAGTCGGGAGGAACAGGGGGATGTGCAAAGCCACTCCCCTTGCTTACACGTTTATAACACGAACATAGTACGTAAACGTTTCATGTTCAAAATACATTTATTGAATATTGTTTTCATTCAATGGATACAAAGTATTAAATATTATAATAATATTAAAAAACATATCAATCTTATTTTTTGTAAGTCTATTGAAGCACGTGCAAACCATTGCCTTGTTAGGACACTAATTTTAAAATTACACGTCTCTGGCTTTCGTTTTCTACCACAAACTTGTTTATCAAATTTTTTTGTAGAATAAAGAATTAAAGATTGAAATTGTGTGTCCAAATAAATCATCGCATTGCATCGCGGGCACTTCACTTCTCTTTGTATAACTTTCTTCGTTGCCAAATAAGCAATCAATTCAGGATAATTATGAGTTAAATGCAAAAACTCATAACATAGCGAATTAGATTGACAAATCACTAATTCCAGTTCTGAAATATTCGAAATATCAACTGAGAAATAGATGATCATACTGTGTTCACATATATGTGTAACTGAATCATCAAACTTGGAATGTTCTCGGAAATGATAAGAAGGAGAAAATATTTGTATTCAATTTCGTACTTCTACATCATCTTACTAAAAATAAGTACCATGATTTTCAACAAAACAGTTTTTGCTACAAACTTTTTAATGAAAAACGAGCGACGACTAAAATCTTTCAATTGTTACTCACAAGAATGTCCTTGACAACAAATGTCAAGATCAAGGTCATCGGAGCATCCTCTCTTATACTGAACATTTATCCAAAAGGATAAAATGTACTGTAGAGATAGAAAGGGACAGATGTATTAGTTTCTTAGACCTTTCACTACAAGTTATCCGGGATAGACTAAAGATTGATTGGTATCACAAGGATACAATACTTTCTTAGAAAGATATTTGTCTTTTTTTCACATCATCCAATGTGTCACAAGAAAGGTACAATTTTTAGTCTCGTTGACACAGCTATTTTGGTCCCTCATCCGGACTTCTACAAGAAAAACATTCTTCTCATAATTAATATTCTATTAGAGAACGGTTACCTTCTAAAATTAATTTTTGATACCATAAATCTCAGAATAAAAAAGCTTTTTTACAATAAAATGAGCACTGTCAAATGTGGAGAATTATGTGCTGATGAGAAAAAAATAATCGTTCTTCTCTACATTAAAAGCTTCTCTGAGACAGTATCTAAAGTGTTTAAAAATAATATGACTTTCTGATCGGATACAAATGTTTTAACAAACTTAACAACATAATTAAGACCCATAAAGATAAAATCGACCCACAAAGATAAAACCGATTTCCACATAAACATTGTATATAAAATCAATTGCATTGATTGTTCAGCGTCTTATGTTGGGCAGAGACTAAAAGACAATTAAAAACAAGACTTAAAGAACACATTAATAATATTATATATAAAACGTGATTTTTCGCAACTGTAAGTAATTTCAAAACACAGGACAAACCTTAATCATTCTTTCAATTGGAAAAATGTCCAGATTTTAGGTTGTGAATCTAATTATTATTACAAAAGATTGATTTCCGAGATGACATAAAACGACAGTCACACGGCTTAAATTCTGTTAAAGATTTGGAATTACTTGACACTTTGTATTTCAATTTACTGAATTGTTTTCAACGTTAAGGTTATCTCGAAAAACAACCTCTTAGTAAAGATACCTGTATACAATCTCTTGCCTCTTATCTCCGTTTCCAACATTTGACTACGAGCATCCAAGTACGTTATTTGTGAGTTTATTCTTGTGGTGCAACTACTGAGTACTTCTATTCTTTATTAAGTTGTATTTACAATACAAACGTTATTTAATTAACACTGTGTTAATTTGTTTAGATTATCTTCAGCCAAACTAAATAATAATACAATCAATGAAACATTTTGAATAACTAGTCGGTTACATGATAAAATTAATGATAAGAATAAATAAGTACACGCCTATATGACAAGTCAGCACAATGATTGTTAATGGGTAACTATATATATCTAGGGAGTCACCACCGATTTTAATAATTTTCACATATATTATTAAGGTTATTGTTCTGAGTAATATTATGAAGGTTTTAGGCTACGCTCGCTGTTTGTTAAGAAGTTATAAAGAAAAGAATTTTCATAAATAAACTCTTATTTTTCGATTTCATGTACATTTTCTTCGTGTTTTAAGTGTGTAGGCAGAGGGAGGCTACGCTCCCTCTTCCGCACGGGGAGTAGTTTCGCTCCTCCTTCTGCCTCTTCTCCCGAAAAAAAATAAGGAACGACTTGTGATTACATTCGCTTCATATAGAAAATGTGTACATGATTTTTTCGAGAGAGTGCAGGAGAAGGGACAAAGCCACTCTTCCTGCGGAGGGCGTAGCACCCCTTGCCTATATAAACACGAAGAAAATGTATATAGGAAAATTTTATTTAAAAAAGCAAACAAACAATCTAGCGACTTTTTAGGACACAACATAGTACGAAAGCGTATAATATATACAGATATACAGGGTGTCTCATAATTGCCGTTTCACCGCTCATAGGCAAGAAGAAGGGGTTATTTTAAGACAAAAAGTCCTATACCACTTTGGAAGATTCGCAATACTTAACGAGATATCAATTAATAAAGATTCGCTAATAAGCGTCCCTAATAGGCACATTTGTGAAAATATTGCACAAAAATGGCATCATGAATGGCGACGAGTTTGCAATGATTGCACTAAGATGATTCGCCATAACGCAACAGTTTTGTCGAAATAAAATTTTGTAAATAATATTTGTCAAAAATTGCAAAAAAATCGTTATGCATTTTCACAGTATATACCTTCAATAGGCAAATTGTGAAAATATTGCACAAATATGACATCATGAGTGACGACGATTTCTTGCATTTCTTCATATGCAATCATATTTCTACATATTTTAAACATCACATAGCTGAATTTTTTTTCTCAATTATTGGACATTTTCTTTGTGAAATTAATTTTGCAAATATACTGCTAAGACAATTCGCCATATCGTTATTCTTTTGCCGAAATAGTATTTGGAAAGTAATTTTGCAAACAACTACAAATATTTCAGAAAAGATCAATGGTTTTACATCTATGTCCTAAAATATGTCTGTATAATTGCAAATTACAATTTTAGTGCAAGATTTTGTCACATAATTTTGTAAATGGTTTCCTATCATGGCATATCATTTATAGTTCTAATGTAATCATCTTTGAGAACAGCAACTGTATAATTACCTTTGTCTGCTCTTGTGAAAACTATGTTCTGATTATTTTTAATGAAATTGGATGTAATTTTTGAATTGGTCAATAATCTGCGTTCTATGTGTGACAAAGGGTTATTGTCTGATAAATAACTGTTTAAATAAGTAACTGTGTGTATGGTTCCTTATTTTAGACTTGATGGTAGAATCTAATTTTTTTATATTGTTTTCCACATCTTTGATAGTCTCTTACTTTTGATTTATAATGTTTGATTAGAAGGGAGAATCTATCGCCTAACTGAAGAAGATCAACAACTTTAAGATTGATAAACCATTTGTTGTTAAGACTAATATCATAAAATGTACCCTGTTTAAACTGCTCTGGTTTAATCTCTACTCTGGTTGTGTTTTGTGTGTGACCATTATGAAAACTAAATTTATAATTATCATGAAATGCTGTGTTTTTATATTTTATGGAAGTAAATGTGATATTCTTTTTTTGTTCCACAAAATAAGTGATAGGTTCAATGTGATTAAGATTTTTATTTTTTAAGTGTAATATTTTTTTGTGTAAATTATGTTTTGACTGAGCGTAATATTTATGTATATTATGTTCCTGAGTAGATAAAAAGGTACATAAAGATATATATATATATGTTACAAGGTATTAATCTATATAGTTCTCTTGTGATCTTATTTAGATTTGCTGAATTGTGATCAATGTTTCTATATGCTTAATTGAGTTCTAGTTCTGAACAGTCCGTTCATACACACCATTTTAAAATTTAACACGATCCAGAGATCATCTCATTCAAAGTATTATTTGTTTGAAAATCACTTTACTAGAAGAATGGAATAAAATACAGCCTGCTGTAACATCAAACTTAGTCAATTCTATGCTAAGAAAATTCGAAGGTATAATAAAGTCAAAAGACAATCCCACAAATTATTAAAACATTAAATATTCCCTCGTTCTATTAGGCTCGTGAAATTATCACAGTGAGGGAAGGGCCCAATACGAGCCAAACCAAGATGTTGTGGTATATGTATTTTTATTATGTATGAATGTCAGACGTTTCGGTCCAAGTTTTCAGACCTTCTTCAGTGACAATCTGTGTAACGAACGTGTTTGGTATTACACACACTTGTTGAACATTGTGACATACAATTTTTTATAAATAACAGACTAAAGAAAAATTATATGCAATGTCTAAAATTTGGCACATACCGTTCTTAAAAGTTTTACAGGACAGACAATGGTTATAAATGTGAGACGATTTTTGCTGTCAAGATTTGTTGTCTATGTGACTAGGACATTGAACACACTGTGTAGATGTCAGGCGATAACAAGTCTTCTGTACATATTATCCCCCCCTTTTTATTTGGTGTTTTTGTGTCTAAATGTAGATAATATCAATAAGGAAGTTAGAACGTATAAAATGAAGAATCGTTATTACAATGCATAATTGTCTAGAAATGTAAAATAAGGCTTTAGTTTGTCGGTGTCTGACATGATGTTGAGAGAATTTTTTTGTAATTTAATGTTTATCATCTCAGAAATCGACCTCTTGAAATACGAAAAGGTTCAATGTCCAAGATCTTTCTGTCATTCCAAACAAAGTCATGTCCCGTGTCCAAACGGTGTTGAGTGACCACAGAAACATGTTCAATGTTATGATTTAATTGATTTTTATGTTCCGATACCCGTGTTTTTAGTTTTCTCATTGTCTGGCCAACATATGATACATCGCATATATCGCATATATAAATATATTTATAGCTTACAGGAGTCTGAACAAACTAAATAAATATATTAAAACGGCCAAAGACTCTTTGACTTCCGAACAACAAAAAAATGTTGTATATAAATTGCAATGTCAAAACTGCGACATCTTGGTTTGGCTCGTATTGGCTCCTTCCCTCACTGTGATTAAATATTCCGTCTATTTTCACAGTTTATTACTTATTTATTTCACTGTACGAATACTTTCTATGCGTTTATTTCTGCACATTTATTGGTTTTTGTTGAAATTGTTGTAAAATTTAAAGGAAAGAAAATTTTGTTTATACAAAATCTCTATTCTACACGAATATCTACAAATATTTATTAACTATTTTTTCGTTAAAATTTTTTACTGACATGGATATACAAAATTTTATTTTAAATTGATCGCGCTGTACGAATACCTTCTACACCGACTGTAATTATCCGTTAATGTATGCTGGCAACGAAAGAAAGTCAAATACCGATGTCATAAACACGTGGAAAAGTGAAGCTTATGCATACGAAAAATCTATAAAAATAAAATAAATAAATAAATAAATAAAGAAGTTATGATGAGAGTTAGTTCGTATAAATTAATAAATTTAATTAATAAATGGTCAAAACTAATAGTCACGAAATATAAAATAAAAAACTATAAAGTCAGAAATTAAACGTTCATAAAACAATAATGTAGTAAAAATGTCAAGAAAAGAATAAGAAAATATAAATATAAATAAGTTACTCTTAATTGAAACTTTAAAAACGCCAGTCTTACAATCACCAACACACAAAAAAAAGCGAATCCGAACATGACTGTCTTATATAACAACTAGATATGACAGGTGTCAAGACCGAAAAACAGAACTAAAATCTTGAGAAAAGAAGAGAAAAACATCACGTGACTAACAACACGTGATTAATTTAGCTTCTTCAGTAAAGGAATGTATATAGAGTCAAGGAGCTCGGTATCTTTCATAGAGTTAATTTCTGCTTTTTGCATCTTAATATGTAACATCTCTGAGATTAACCTTTTGTGATAAAATTGTTCAGAGTCCAAAATTTCAATACTATCCCATTGTAAATCATAACCCAAATCACTACGGTGTTTCCTAAAAACTGATTGCCGTTTATAATTCAAATAAAAATTGTGTTGGTGTTCAGTCAATCTTATACGCAATTATCTTCCCGTTTGGCCTACGTAAGAAGCTTCACAAAAAGAACAATTGATTTTGTAAATTATATTGTTGTTTGAACCGTGTTCCAATTCGTCTTTATGAGCTTTAATGAAACTCTTTAAAGTGTTGGAACATAAAAGAGACTCTGAAATTTGTTTTATTAAAAGATCTAACTATGTGATCGGTAATCTCAGAGACGAATGAAAGCGTAAAGAACCTCTCGTCTTCTCTCAGTATATTATCCTTAGATTGTGGCCTCACTATTCACATTCAGTTTCGAACAAAATAAATAGTGTAATCTTTTATTGAGATTTGAAAATTAAGTCAAGCGGATAGTCATTATAAATTAAAATTTTTATAGCTCAGTTCAGATTGTCTTTATGAAAACCACCGCCATCTGTGGATAATCGGTTTTTAGATCTTTTTTACTAAAAATAATATCACAAACATTACGCACGTTTTTTTTTATCACATATTAAATGTTAATATCTACATGATTGTATTGTGATATTTATATATTTCGAAATCTTAAACTACGAGATAAGTCACACATATTATTACTAGAGACACAAAAGCCAAAATATATATTTGAAAACTCCAGAAGAGACAGCGACGGAAGAGAAGTCAAGAGAAGTCTCAAATGTGTTAACAGATAGCAAAACGCGAAAAGAACCGGAGAAGCCCCCAAAAAAACAACGGGAACAGAGCGCGGAAGTTCACGAAGAGAATAGGTTAATAGAAGATAGAGAGAGAAAATGGCGTGCGTGAGAAAAACCTCAACAGAAAAAAGCTCGGACTGGCAAAGTAGAATACGTTAGCAAAGGAATACTGAGCAACAAACGACGAGATAGTACGACAGAGAGAAGTAAAGAAAAAACGGAAGTTGGAAAGTTAGAATGCGTTAGCGGAGAAAGTTTGAACAAACTAGACGGAAGAAGAGGATGCGAGAGAAAGATAAAAAGAAGAGACGAGAGCAAAGAGCCGAGAGATGATAGCATAGTAAAAAAAAGGCAGGAATGGAAAAGTGCAGAGAAGATAGAATGAGATGGAAACGTGACAAGAAAAGGAAGGCGAGTTGCATCGGAGAAGAGAATCGACGGAAAACGTATTGAGCGAGACGAGGAAGATCAAAGTGGGGAGAGGAATCCAGGTAAAACTCGTGAATAAAGAATATAAGAAGAATCCAAGAAAGGGGTGATAGAAGCGCTCGAGCCTCCGAAAAAGGTGGAGGTCAGGAGTGTAGTACAGAAAAGGAGTGGGTGCAGCGCCAGAGTTAAATGGAGCAAGAAAATGCGACTCCTTACACGCGAAAAACTCGCGAGATCTTTGCGACGACGATGTCTGCTTCAAATCGCGGCAACAAAATATCACCGAGAGACGACACTAGTCTCGCCGTTGAACAGCACGAGCCCGATTCAATTACGTAAATGTATTTTCTCTTCGATCTCTCTCGGTCGCGTTACCAGTAAAATGAATGCAAAAAAAAAATGTCTCCGTTGCCTCGATATTAAAAGAACACAATGACATGTTCGCGTATATTCTCGACCGGGCCCGGCTCCGCGTGTGATCGGAATGGCAAGAAGATCTTTTATAAAGTTGTGCCGTATTTTCGGCAACGTCTCGGAATAAGATCGAAGGCAAAAAAAGTATCACGTGACATTACAACTGCATTTCAATTTTATAATAGCAAACAAAACATCAAGTATGTGCTTATCGCCGCAAAATTTTACGTCAACATATAATATAAATCATAAAAATAAAAAAAGACGCTCGTTTTGTAAACATAAATCAAAATGAAAAAGGTCAATCTCGAGCATGGACAAATTCTAATTAGTATATTGAAATAATAAAACAAGAAATCATATACATAAATTGTAAAACAAAACGTCTCAAGCTCTTACTGGAGTCTTTCTCGATCATAAAAGAATTATAAATAAATCACAATACAATAATATGATTCAAGAAGCAGTCACAAAAATAGAATATTTATGCGGGTAATATTAGTAATATTAATATTTAAACACTTAATAATCAATTATTTACGTCAATTCCAAGGCGCGCACTCTTATCTTGATATCCGGAAATGTGTACACTAAATTTTTTAGAACAAACCGAATCAAAAGATCATCGTTTAAGTTTGAATTTATTGAAATCTACTATCATAAACCGAATTATTAATTAAATCATATTCATATTAATTAACATTTAGTTTGAATTTATTGAAATTATATATTATAAACTGAATTATTGTATTATAAAAGATTGATTTCTGAAATGATTTATATACAAAAGCAGACATAGTTTAAATTTAATTAATGATATAGATATATTCTTGACAATTTATATTTTAATTTACTAAATAAGATGAAACATCTTTGATTTGAATTTAACTGAAAGTCTTATTCCCATTGACAACACTTTTTAGAGGGGATATAAAGTTTTGCCTCTTATCCTGATATCAGCATTTGATTGCTTGTTTTTTATCTGATAAATAAGTGCTTATACTCCATGGTCTTTTAATTTTGCGCGTCGATTTTTGACTATGTATTCCGTGTTTCATAATTACAGACTATCATCTACATAAAAATTATTTTATTTTATCTGCCTCGGACGACTTAAATGATGATATTTTGATTCGGTTTGTTCTAAAAAATTTAGTATACACCTTTCCGGACATCAAGATAAGAGTGCGCGTCTTGGGATTGACGTGAATAATTGATTATTAAGTTTTTAAATATTAATATTACTAATAAAATTACGCGCATTACTATTTTATTTTTGTGACTGCTTCTTGAATCATATTATTGTATTATGATTTATAATTTTGATATTTTTGATGCTTTTGCGGTGTTGTATTAACATTCAAACGCAGTTCAAACTCGAAAAACATGTTTGAATATTTATAACTCTTTTCCGATCGAGAAAGACTCTAGTAGAGCTTGAAACGTTTTACAATTTATGTATGATTTCTTGTTTTATTGTTTCAATATACTAATTGGAACTTGTCCATGCTCGAGATTAACCTTTTTTATTTTGATTAATATGAATTATATTCCTTCTCTTTCTATTAGCGAGAAATTTATATTAAAGTGACATTAAGATAAATTTACTGTAAGAAATAGTATGTTTCTGAGTACATTTTTAGTGTAGAGATTATAAGAACAAAACAATTTTTATGTGTTAAATATTTTCAAATTTTTTAATTAATATCAAATCAAGATAAAACGACAAAAGAAGCATCTGAAAATCGAGTCATTTCTCAAGAGGAAACTTTGTTTGCTTTTTTTTTGTTCAGTATAAAAACCATATACTGCTATTCTATTAAGGTAAATTATCCCTTAAACCGGAAGTTTGTCGGATCTGCGACCGGCTTAATGCGATTGATTTTTCCATGAATAAAGGAAAGAAGCTTGGGAAAAAGACGAGTCATTATAGGTACTAATGCGGAAAGTAATAAAACGCATTTGAAGGGAGATGAAAAGAGATCGAGTGGGTGGAGCAATCCGCGACGAAGCAGTCGAAGGTAAGACGGATAATTGAAGCAAAAAACGTAGGACACGACGCGCCGGAAGTTCTCAGGTTTCTCCGGAAGTTTTACGTAAAAGTTTAATCGTAAAGAGCTAGGACTTTGCTCTCGATAAAAGGAACGACTTCGTACGATTAAATAGACATTATTGAATCGCGAGTTAACGAGCATTACGCGATAAAAACGTCGCGGTCCGTGAGCGTAACCCGCGCGGGTGTTTGGAACGCCATAAAAGCATCATAAAGAAACATTTCTTATAGATATTTGTTGCAAGAGATTCTTTGTTCCTTTTGCGAATAGGTGTCTTCGTCGTTATTTGAGTAGGCTCAAATTCTCTTTTGTTAAAAGTAAACTTTCGAAATTCTTTCTAAACTGAGATTCGCCTAACATCGCATTTTCTTTCGCGGAAAAAAACAGCTTGATACGGGTCAACATCAAGTGAGTTCGTACTGTCGGCTGCGCGCGGGTAAGAATTTTACTTAACTTTCAGAGAGGCCATTTTCAGTTAGAAACATACAACGACTGTAAAAGTGTCGTGCTTAGTAAATTATGGATTTGAGAAGTTAGACACGAAAATAACACGATTGTTCTTGGTTTCGACTTTAACGGCGCAAATAATTTAAATATACTTTATGTTATAATTTAAAGAAAAGACAAATAGCTCCAAAGATTTTAAAAATCAAGGTGAGTGGCAGTTGAAGCAAGACACGGATGTTGTGCAAACATGTGAAGATGATTTTTATTTCAAGATGTAATGTATTTTTTTATACTATATGTTATATATAATCCTGCAATATCTATATTTTTCTATAATAAAATTATAATTTCAAACAAATTTTAGATCATATTAATAACCAGCTGATCTGATACTGTAAGTTATGTTACAAAAATTTCGAAAGAGACGTTCTCGAATAATATATTTTTTTTCGTTTATTTCTCGTTTTCTTTCTTATTATACAGGGTGTCCGACAATTGGTTCAATATCTCTCGTAGGCAAGAAGAAGTAATACTGAGTCGAAAAGTCCTATACCAGTTTGCGAGATTTGCAATAGTTACCGAGATTTTAATTAACAACGATCCGCGAATAAGTATGCATTGCGCAGTTATTTTTTATTATATACATATATGTATATAGTATACACTGTTATATACATATTAGCTTTTCCCATATGTTGCTATGAGTAATACCGTAAGTGCGCGAAGCGCGCCGGGTTATCTTACGCGCGTAAAATGCATGCTATTCGCTGATCTTTGTTAATTAAGATTTCGATAACAATTGCAAATCTCACAAGATGGTATAGGACTTTTTGACTCACAATCAGTTTTATTTCTTCTATCTGCCTACAAAAGATATTAAACCAATTGTCGGACACTCTGTATACTGAAACAAAAGCAGCTCTCTCTCTCTCTCTCCCCCTCTCCCCCTCTCTTCCTCTCTCCCTCTTTCTCTCTCTCACTCTCTCTCTCATCTATCTATCTTTCTCTCTTTCTTTTTCTGAAATTGTGACTTTGATCTTAAATAGAACGCGTAGAATTCGCAGGATAAAACATTGTTGAATTTAGAGCGCTCCAGTGTCATTTATAGTTATTAGTTATGCGCGACATCTAGTAAGATCATACTTTTCTTTTTACTTTTGTCGAGTTCATGGTCTGTTAGTTTGCTGCGAGAAGTTTTAGTAAACGTTCGGCAACGTAGGCATGTTATTTTCAATAGTTAAATCTGTATTAAATTTATCTAATTGTCATTAAACTGACTTCCTTCTCAATATCAAATGACACTGCGAATGACTATATCAAGAGGCACGGTAGTGCCTCGCGCCAAGTTCACGCGCGCGCAGTGCGCCCGAACTGTGCGAGGCACACCGTACATCTATTCATTATACTTCAACAAAAATCAATTATGATCTTGTATATTTATCTTTGTTACAGGACGGCGGCACGGAATCATGTTACAGAACAACGTTGCGCTTTGAGATGATTCAGTGGTCTCACGCGGGAGAGTGGCTACTGCTGGTACGCTCGCCGGAAGGGATCGCCGACGCTTCCGTTCTGCTCAATGTGACGCGCGCATCCGAATACAGCCGCGGCCACGTTCGGTCGGCGAGTATCACGTACCTTCTGCTCTGCCTGATTTTACAGGCAATTTTGCAGGAGCGCCGTCGCTGAGACGATCCGAGAATGCGTATTCGGGCGGAAGAAATCTCGACGAAACTCCCGGCAGCGACGCGAAACGCACGAGTGTTGTCAGCTTTATCGATGAGGGAAGATGAAAAGAGGGAGAAGGCTGCTTTGTTGTACATAGTGTCGAAATCCTCTCCCGAAGAATTTTTCCCGCGCGATTCTTGCGTTTGCTCGGCGAGATGCACGTTTGTCCAACGCGTTGCGTGCAATACTCGCATATCTTCGGCGTTGTTATTGCAAACACAATGAAAATTCGAGTGGGAGCTGACGCGTTTTCGGCGCGCGCAGATTATTTGACGGCCTTGGTGTTCCTTGAATCTCATAGCAAGTTTCTCTTGTCCTAAATAATAGATTTAGAGGAAAAAGCGTTTGTGCGTGAATGCGCGATCGCGATCGAATTGAGCGTCGGTTGCTGTCGTCGTTGCCGTCGTCGTGTATAAAATCTTACAGACGAGCTTGCGCGAACAACTCCCAAATGTGATCGGTTAAAATTCGATTTTCTGGCCTTATACGAGGATAGCGACGGAAAGAAAGAGATCGCGCGGGCGATATATACATTATATAGAAAGAAAACAAATTTGTAAACTATACGAATTCACGTGCGCTGAACTGCATTGCGCGATACGACATGTGTGTGTATATATTTGTATAGGTAATAAAATAAGTCCATTTGTGAATTGTTCAACGGTGTTCGCGCACGTAGTGGGATCAGAAAGAAAAAAAAACACGGAGACCAATTTTTTTTCTTTTTTTCTTGTTTGACACTTGCGAGCAGTTCGCGAACGACAGAACAAAAAAAATACAGTTTTGCCCAATTCTCGTGACAGAGAAGTTCGAATGGATCGACTTTTATGCTGCAATCATTGTTTTGAGAAGCGAACACATGATGCGGTGCTAACCGTAATAATAATAATAAATATTATTATTAAATTATAAAATAATGAAATAATAATTGAGTGAACGGAACGATGCGATACAAAGAAAATAGTTGCAATTTTAAAAGTCTTACACGAATCTTTCGTACTCGCAGAACGAAAGTATACGAGAGAATACGTTCTACTTGAATGAGAGAAACTTATTTGTGCAACGTTAAATATTCTTGATGATAGGGCGACTAAAACAAAATAAATTGTTGTATATTACTTAGATAAGTAGAGTTTGATAGCGTGTACATAGTGATTGTAAATGCGTAGGCTATCGCCCGTACACGACGAATTATACAGCTGTTAGAGATATATTTATTATTCGTTGATATATTTTTATAAAGTTTTATTTAGCTATAAGTTCTCATTTGCTTTTCCCCCTCCAAAATCTCGTTCGCACGATCGTAAACACTCGTTTCGTTGAGAAAGAATCGGACAGAGAGAAAGAGAGAGAGAGAGAGAGAGAGAGAGAAAGAGAGAGAGAGAGAGAGAGAAAGAGAGAGAGAGAGAGAAGGNAGAGAGAGAGAGAGAGAAGGCAAAGCGGTAGCGCTCTAAGTTAAGGACTTTTCAACGAACAACCGATTACAATAAAATACATTGTGTCCTATGGAACGTCCTAAATTGAATCTAGTTGTAGCTCATCGTGAGAAACATTGAAATTGTTCCTTTGCTACATTTTAGTTAGTACGATGATTGGATGGAAAAAAAAACAGCGCAGCGTAGTGTCTCGTTTCTACTTTCGAGTGTTAATCAACGTAACTTTTTTGTATGTTTGGTGGTTCCTAATTTTTGTAAGAATAGAATTTGTACTTCAGAGATGTACCGACGCGGCTACGATAACTTTTATTGCCGATATGGTCCTTTATTTATACGCGCAATCGTAGTCGATACTCTTAACTATGGTATGAGATTAACCAACACCTGATGTCTTCGTTGATTTTAGTCTACTTGACAAATCCGACTTTTTTTCAGATTGCTAAGGTGTTACAAATAAGCAACGTGGTGTAATCGTTGTATCCAATGACGCCTAAGAGTCCAATAAATGATATTTACAATAACATTGCAGTATATATATATTATTCTCTCTTCATTGCAAAATTCATCTTTTTCCTGCCCAATTTCCTAATTTTAAATATTAACATCATCAAAAAAATTAAATGTCAATAAATTTTTGCTAATTCTACATAAAAACTACATCATTGTAGATTTGCTTTGATCTTGACATATACTTATAATCAAGAAATTATTGTATTAAGTATATTCTATATATACGTTTAGCACTTCATACGTTGTAATCGTTGCTCATAATTTAGTAAAAGAATTATTATCTAATTATCTTTATTTAAGAACTTATTATCTAATGAATATAAGTTAAAATTTATAAGAGATGAATTAAATATATTTTTAAAAACGATTTATGTTTTTTTCATAAAACTTGGTAAAAATACTTATACAATACTTTCAAATAAATATCCTCAAATAGATATATTTCTTGATATCTAATCTAATCCAATCAAATCTAACCAAATTTTAAAGAGAAAAGAAAAGGTATAAAAAAGATTATGTTAAATTAGGTTACGATATTACTTAAGCTTTCCAGGCCTTTCTTCACATCGTGCTGGCGACCACCAAAGAGTTTTAATGGGTTCGGGTTCCATCCCGGTAAAAAATTTTTCATGTATAAAATTGTATGGGCATATTTGGTATATAAATGTGCATAATTAGATATAATAATTTTAATTTGTGTATGCTAGTATATATGATTATATATCAAAACTTTTTTAAAAATATAGTAAAAATCTAGTTTTATATAATTTTTTGTATCTAACATGATACTAATAGAGTTATTTTTTAATTTGATATGGAATATCTCTGAAGCCATTCTCTTAAAAAAGAAATTCTCCGTGTATAAAATTGTATGGACATATTCGGCATATAAATTTGCATAATTAGATATAATTATATTAATTTGTGTATAAGTATATATAAAAAATTTTTTACCGGGACACTACCTTGACCTTTCTCTAGGGGTCAAGATATGCGCGGGCATTTCACCTCATAAAAAAAAGGTTACTACATTAAGTTAAACAAAAGATATCAGATTAGTTACAGTTTTTGTCTTGCTAAAATGATAAGTCTTTTATAGATATAATAAATTTGCCATGTATAAGAGAGTAAGCATAGACATTCCTACGCAAAGTGTTATGGTAACACTTTTTCTTTCTAAAGTGATAAATTAAATTTTCGAGAATAGCAATTGTACGTTTTTTTAACAATTTGTGATACTATTATTGAGTTCAATGCGTCTTCCTTTTTCTTTTTTTCCAGCACAGCTCGAGATTGGCTTTGACTTTATCAATAATTTATCTTGAAATTCATTTTATATTATTTTCATATAGCATGCGCTTTTTTACGAGGTACAATTGCTAGCCATATGTCCAACCTCTAATCTGAAAGACCAAATTTTCTGAGTTCATTGAAACTACAGTTTTTTAGATGAAATTCGAATCACTGTTTACTGCGTCCTATACTGTTTTTAAATATGATAGGCGCTTGCCGGTGCCGAAACTTACACTTTGCTCTATCGCACAGAGAGCCAGAAGAGCCAAATAAACGGCCGAAAGTCCGTCTAAAGTTAATTTTGTATAAAATTGTGAAATTACGCGTATCAATATTAGGTTTTTAAGTCGCTGATTACAACTGTGATATTACCATTTTAAAATTCAAAATGACAAATCCAAAAACGTTAATTTTATATAATTGTAAATTACAATAAATTATATATTAAATACAATTTTATTCAAAAACTATTTCCGTTTTTGGAGCTTTAAACACCTCTTACACCTACTTAACGCCACTAAGACGAGCAAATGCATTATATTATATATTTTACATTTTTATTCAAAATGTAACGCCTGCGATTAGCTTACACAAATAATAATGTACTATCATAAAAAATAATAATGTAACAATCATGAAATAAAATAATATACACAATTCAAACCAGTAGCATAGTAAGGAAGAGAAGCGAGAGGGGCGATCCGCCCCGGGTACCGTCTTAACAAGAGCATAATAGAGCAATATGTAAACGCATTTTTATTGTTTGAAGCTCGAGCGTTATTTAATTTAAAAAATTTTCTTTATTATATTATTTTTCCGGTTAGTTGCGTAATAAAGATAACAAAGTTGTCTAAAGAGATACAAAGTATCTCTATAAAATTTGGCGTTTTTCTTATCTAATATTATAGTTTTTGGTGTAGAATAGAAAGACTGTTTTGTTTTTTTTTTACTTATTCCTAAGAAGATGCTGAACCGTCATGTTTTCAACATAATAATACAATAATAAATTTTGAAAATATTCAAACTGTAATTTGCAAACACAGCCTTTAGGGGGGAAAACTTATTTCAAGATTTTTTAAAATAACTTCAAAATCCTATAGTATACTTGAAGTTATACTTTAATTTTATTAAGTTTACTTTGATTCTATTAAGTTAACTTAAAGTTTTGTAAGTTAACTAAGATTCTTAGTTATAAACTTCAAATTTTCCAAAAATCAAAAGAATCTTAGTTGACTTACAAAAATAAAAGTAAGCTTTAAGTTATCCAAAACCTAGAAGAATCTTAATCTATGTATATATATTGTTACGCGGCGGTCACCGCGTATGTGTTGCGAGAGCCGCGTGAACGGCGCGCGCTCGGCGCGACTGTTTGTTGCCGGGCGACTCGCGAATTTGTTGAAGAAAAATTGCAACAAAGAGCTGTCACGTCGCGCTTCGACGATTCGTCCTGATATAATTTGTATTCTGATATCGTTTGTATTCTGAGTGGTAATAAAGTGTTTTGAGAGAGAAATCGCGCTTCTTCCCTTAAGAAAATTTACTTCACGATTTTTTAAAGTAACTTAAAAATCCTATAGTATACTTGAAGTTTACTTTGAGTTCATTAAGTTTACTTAAAGTTTACTTTTATTCTATTAAGTTAACTTGAAGTTTTTTTTAATGCTCCCAAAGTTTTTTAATGAAGGTTTCTAAGTAATGTATAAAACTTCAAGTTTTCTTGAAGTTTACTTTGATTCCATCAAGTTAACTTGAAGTTTCTTCAAAGTTGCTCTTCAAATATTTGATATATATACATATATATATCAAATATTGCTGGTAATCTAAGCTGCTCATAGCTTTCAGAAGACTTACAAGTTTACTTGAAAGTTTGTTTGCTAGTAAGATAATGTGCCAAAATTGGCGTTTTTGGTTATATTATTACTATTATTTTGTCGTCAAAGTAAATTGGTAATATTATTTACACCACATCTGTTATCTTTCATCTATAATATGAATTTATTAGGGCACAATTTTTTTCTAAACACACACATAAATACCATATTAGAAATCAGTTGTATAAATTGATACTACTTATAAATGTATGAAATATAAGTGTATTTGAATTAAAATAGTAAGAAATAAACAATTTCATGAGATAAGTAACATGCCAAAGTGCGTGACTACGTTCTTGTCTAACAAAAATCTTATTTATATTCAATTTAATGATTTATAATATGGTAATTATGTATATAAAAAACGTAGCGTACTAAAAAAATATAAATTCATATTATAGATAAAAGATAGCACTTTAATGTGGCGTGAGTAAAATTGAAAAAAAAACATTTAGTTTGTCGCAAAAACTGCTAACTATGGCCAAAAATGCCAATTTTGGCACATTTAACCTCAAGTTTTTCGGAAATCTAACATGATAGCAGGTAGTAAGTTAATTTCGCCACCGGATTCGTTTTCAGCGACCAAATATTATTAGAAAACACTTTGTATATTGAGGTCCCAAAACTATGTTGAACAGTATAATCAGCAAATATATCAACAAAAAATTTGTTCGCGTCGTAAAAATGTATTTTAAATCAACAATAATAAGAAAAATATTTTTGCAGGGTATCCATATTGCACTGCAATAATTTTAAAATAATAATTTAAATAAATATTAATCGAAATGTTTAAGATAGCTTGAGATTAAGTTGATAAAAATANTTACGATTTATTAAGAAACNAGTGGTNTCGCGGACGGAGNGTAGGGNCTGGGAATATAGAGGTCTCGAGTTCAAATCCCACCATTACGCTTAGGGTTTTTTCAGGTTTGGTCCTTTACACCGGAGTTCATCGGTCAATCGGCGAGATGAATCGGGCATTCAAAGGTTAAATTGAGTGAAATCTTGAATTAATTCCCCCCCCCCCCAAAGAAGATATGCCATTAGTACTTGTTTTCATTTAGTAAGGAATTCCACTTAGATTCTAGATATAATCTTTCTTTAGATTTTAAGTTGCAAAGCGTTTCACAAAAATGAGAGCAAAATGGCCTACTAACTACAATGTCAAACCCAAAGAATCTTTTAAAAAATTAAATAATGTTCAAGAAAAATTTCAAGTTAACTTCAAGTAAACTCAAAGAAAAATTTTAAGTTAACTTCAATAGTAACTAAAAAGTTACTTTAAGTTATTTAGTTTGAAGTAAACTTACTCATTGAAGTAAACTTGTTCCAATTTACTTCTAAGTAAACTTGAAGTTTTTATAAAGTTTTTTTTTTAAGTCTTTTGAAGTAAATTTTCCGAATAATTATGTAGTTATATTAAAGTTAAAAATTTTGTATTTAATAATGCAAAAATATATAAAGTTACAATAAGACATAGTTAATCAAATATAAAGCGCGCGATCTCTCAGGCGTCTTCTCAACGAGGCTTCTTCTTCTCAGTATTAAACGCTTCATCGTCATCTCTGTTGCCTTGTTTCGGTTTGACTCGTCACTAGACAGCAAGTACATTAAATATGAAAAGCAAAATATTTTTCACACCTTGTTCGTCGGGAGAGTCACGCAAATATACAATTTTGCCGATAACATATAACGTGTTATGAGTATTTTCAGCTTAAGAGGGTACTGGATACCGACTATAGCGACCTATAAACCGACGTTCTTAAATCAGATTCTGTGTCGTATTTACTGCATCAAATCCAAAATGTTTCTCCAGAAATAAGTAAATTGTGCTAAGAATTGGCTGGTGTGCTTTGGAATGTCAAAATTCAGCACAAATTTTTTCTTAGACAGTTTTCTTCTATAACCTCACCATATATTCATGTATGTAGAATTATTTCTAAGCTTATGTACGTATTTGTACTGAATTACCGCCAAGCATACAACAAAAACAAATCGAATGAGCTATTCAAATTATGATTTAACTATCTCATTGATGAGAGAAATCTGAGTTCGTGATGATGTGTATTTGATACCATATACTATCATTATGAATGAAAAACAAGTTCAAAAAAGCATTATATATCCATTTTTAAAAGCTTTATATAGTTTTGTATATTTATTAGCTTCTGTAGAAGCGCTTTTAATGTTGTGCAGTAAATAAAATTAAAAAATAAAGAAATTTAGATATAAAAACGTCAGTTTACAGATCTCTATAGTTGGTATCCACTACCGCCTTAAAGCCGAAAACATTTAATAGAAATGCAACCGAAAATATAATTTCTAATTCTACATAATATGTAGAATTAGATATAATTTAAAGTAATACGTGTTGTGTGTATACTAAATGCTTTTTTTATTTTTTTATAAAAGTAAGTTTTTTCGAGATAAATATTTTTTATTGACTTTTCAAAACAAACAACGTTTAATTATTGATATAATTATTTTATACTTTTCATTGTTTATAATCATTAAAAATGTATAAAGTTTACTTGATGCTACTTTTTCATATCACCTTTTTTGTAAAAAAAGGATGTTTTGTAATAAAAATAAATATAAAATAAGGGAAAAAAAGTTAAGGCATAGTCTTACTTTTACATAAGTATGTTATTGCGAATTGTTTTTTTATTCAATATTGTTTTTCACCTTTTTTTTCTATTGTATATTGTTTTTTATAATATAACATACAAAAGTTTAGTTGTTGCTACTTTTTGATATCATTTCTTTTATAAAAGTTTTTAGATAAAAAATGTTTTGTAATATATAATATTTTATAAACCAGGTTTTATAGAGAAAGAATTTTTTGCAGTATTAAATTAATTTCTAGGTTATTATGCAATTTAGCAACTTTTCTCAATTTTGGCTATTTTAACTCGGTTTTTTTAAAGAACGCTTTATTTTGTCAGTCTAATGAGGAATCAGTCGGAAAAGCTCAGAAAAATTCTGTACTTTCCCTTTCTTAAAAAAAAAATGTGAAACTCGGAAAATCTTCTTAATTAAGCGGACTTCTCCGATTTCAATAACATCAAAATATGTTGTTAAGGACGTTATTCTGAACAACTTTTCCCTATACATGTTACCGCCGGTCGGTTTTAGATTTTGAGTTATAATCAAAAAAAGTTTTAGAATTGAATTCTTGTTAGTGGTTCCAAATCCCGAAAAGCTGGCCAAAAGTCGAAAAATAAAGTTTCTATTTAGGGAATTTAAAGTGTTGAGTTACCTAGACTGGTAGTTCAAGTTTGTCAAACAACAGTCCAAAAAGGTCGACCGTTAAACCCATATCATAGACATATAAGAAATAGACTGCGCGTCCCGTATCTTTTCTGTGCAGAAAGAATGGTCAAACTTCGGACGAGGATAGATGCTTTCACCCGAGTCTCTATCCTTGTTTAGAGACGCGGTGATTGGCGGACAAGAAAAGTAGTAGGAATGAGAAAT
>NW_018020673.1:609215-615685 GCF_002006095.1 Pseudomyrmex gracilis | reverse complement strand
AACTTTTTGTAATTAGAAAATAAAACCATTTATAGACACTTTCTATATTTCTTTTTCTTAATAATTACTAACTAGTAGATTCCTTTTATAAATCTGTTTAAATTTTCCCGCAACGCTTGCGCATTACCAATTATTGAACACTCCTCCTACTTTTTCTTGGAGAGCCAATAAGCATCTATCTTCTATCCTTCAGTGTTGGGACAAGTCCCGCTTATGGAAAACTTGCTCAACTAGCCATATAGGAGTATTACATATATGGTTAAACCTGAGTCTATAATTCACATATATGTAATACTCCTATATTGCTAGTCGCGTATCTTCGCAATGAGAGGCACGAGGCCCGAGAAANGGAGACGCACGAAGTCCAAATATGGGCATAGATGGTCGAGCGTCATTATGCGCCACATGCGCACAAAGCAGCTGGAGAGAGAGGCTACTATATTGTCTGCACCGTAACGGTGAGCTTCAGGTCGGCACCGTACTAGCAATATAGGAGTATTACATATATGATAATTCAGTGCTAAAGTCGACCTTCGCACGAGTAGCATCTGTCGCGCACAAGAGAAGAAAAGTAACGGTCATTTCAGAAGCACGCCAAAAATTCTACAGTAAACCAATTTTCATTCTGAAAAATGGAGCCTTCTGGTGATAGTAAGTAGAATATTGAACATTTATTACACAAACTATATTACCAGTAAAGACGGACTTCCGTTTCCTGCAGCGAGTTGATAAACAGTGGTAGAAAATATTGTGAGCGTTTTCAGTCTTTTTTGACGAAGTTAGCCAGTGGTTAGAGTGAGTGTGGTGTGTGAGTGTGTAAGAGAGTGGTTGGAAGGAGAAGGCATATAGGTGGAGGTGAGTGTAGCGAGGGGAGGGTATTAAGGAAGGTTAAAGGGTGGCAAAGAGCTGGGAGGTTAGGTTGGCAAAGGAAAGGAAGGTGGTGAATAGAAAGTGCAGAGAGTGCAGAAAGGGCAGAGGGTCTAGAGCCCTAGGGAATTCCTGGGGACATCTTTAAGGCGGAAAGGGCTTAAGCCTTAAGGTGGTAGCGAGGAAAAAGAATAGCAGAAGGAAACGAAAAAGAAATAAGAGAAGAAGGTGAAAAATATGGAGGGATGGAGGAGAGGAACGTCGGGTAGCGAGAGTTCGTCTCTAGATATTTGGGTAAAGAGAAAAAGGGATGGTGAGGAGGGAAAGGAGAGGGAGGGGGAGTGGTTGTTCGCAAAGAACAGGAAGACGGCGAGGTCTCCGAGTGGAAAAGAGAAAGGTGGAAAGGAGAGAGATACAGGAGAAGAGAGGAAAGAAGGAAAAAATAGGATATGGGAGGAGCTAGAGAGGACTAGGAGGGAGATGGGGGTGTATATTGATAAGGTAAAAAGTATGGAGAAAGAGTTGAAGGATTGGAAGAGGAGGGAAGAGATATTATGAATGGAGGGGGAGAAGATGAAAGAAAAAATGAGAGAGCTAGAGAAAAGGTTGGAAGAAAAAGAAGGGAGAGAAGAAAAGAAAAAGGAGGGGAAAACAGAAGTAGAGGTAGAGAACAAGTGGGAGGGGAGATTGAGAATGATAGAGGAGAATATAAAGAGAAAAGAGAAGGAAGAGAGAAGGAGGAGGAATGTCATAATAAAAAGGGTTCCTAGGGAAAAGGGTGACTGGAGATGGGGAGTGGAAAAGCTTTTAAAAGAGATAGGAGCGGAAGTGAGGATAGGCGAAATGAGGAGAATAACCACAGGAAGAGAGAACAAAGGGGAAATGGTGTGGTTAAGGCTGGAGAGGGAGGAGGACAAGAAGCAAGTGTGGGATAAGAAGAAGAGATTAAAGGGGAGAAAAGTATGGATAGAGGAGGATCTATCGTGGAAAGAGAGGGAGGTAAGAAGAAAATTAGGCGTAATTGCGGCGGGAAAGAGGAGGAAAGGGAAAAATGTCTGGGTGGAGGATGACAGGATAAAGATAGAGGGAGTTTGGTGGAGATGGGACAAGGAGAAAAGGGGCTTGGTTAAAATGGTAAGAAGGGGGGAGCAGGGAGAGAAGGGGAAGGAAGCGGGGGAAGGATCGGGTGGGGAGAGAGAAAGATATGGGTAGTAAAATTAGGGGGGGAGAAGAGAGAACAAAATCATGAAAGTGAGGAGGAGGAAAGGAAGGATGAGAGTGTGAAAATGGTGTTTTGGAATGTGGCTGGGCTTAAGGAAAAAGATGAAAGTTTTTGGAAGGGGTTGAAGAGTTGGGACGTGGTGATTTTGTTGGAAACTTGGGTGGACAAAAAAGGGTGGGCGGGGATTGCTGGGAAACTGCCGAAAAATTTTAGTTGGGAGGTACAGTGGGCGGGTAGGAAAAATAGGAAGGGTAGAGCTATGGGAGGGATGTTACTAGGAGTAAAGAAGAGGATGGAGGCAAGAGAGGAGAAGGGATGGAAAGGGAAGGATGGGATAATGGTGAGAAGAGTGAGGATAGGGGGAGAGTGGTGGAGGATCGTGGAGATGTATATAAACGGGGGGATAGAAGAAAAATTAGAGGAGTTAAGGGAGTGGATGGAGGGGGAGAATGGAAAAATGAGGACGATAGTGGGAGGGGATTTTAATGCGAGGACAGGAGAAAAAGGTGGAGAAATGAGGGGAGAAGGAAAGGAGGAGGATGGGGGTAGGAGGTCGAAGGATAAGAAAGTGAACGCGGAGGGAAGATTATTGCTGGAGAAGATTGAGGAACTGGGATGAGTAATATGGAACGGGGACACAAAAGAAGACGAAGAGGGGGAATGGACATACACGGATGGGAGAGGGGAGTCAGTGATTGACTATGTGTTAGGAGAAGTAAGCACAAAAGAATATGTGGAGAAAATGGAAATAGGGGATCAAGTAGATTCGGATCACCATCCGGTGGTGATCTGGATCAGAAGTGGAAAAAAGGTGAGGAATGGGAATAGGGAAGGGGATAGAGGGAAGGATGGAATAAAAATGATAATATAGACGGAGGAAGGAAAAAAAATGGATGGAGGAGATGCAGAAGGAGATGAGGGATGAGAAAAGGGGAGTTGAAGAGGAATGGGAAATCATGAAAATTAGAATAAGAACGGTGTTAGGAGAAAGGGAGGTAAGGAAAGTAGGGAGTGGGAGAAGGGGGTGGTGGGATGAAGACTGTAAGGAAGCAAAGAGGAATGTAAGAAGGGAGTTAAGAAGGTGGAGAGAGGGAAGAGGGTGTAAGGAGAAGTATAAGAAAAGAAAAAAAGAATACAAGACGTTGTGTAATAAGAAAAGGGAGGAAGAAAACAGAGCTTGGGAGGAGGTAGTAAAAAAAGCGAAAACGATGGGGCAGGTGTGGGAAGTGGTGAATAGGGAAAGAAGAAGAAAGAGAGAAGAAGGTAGTGGGATTGAGATAAGAGAGTGGGAGGATTATTTCAAGAAGCAGTTGAGAGGGGTGGACTGGAAAGTGGTGAGAGGGGAAAGGGGAAAGAGGGAGGAAGGGGAGAAGGATATAGGAAGGGAGGAAATTTTAAGGGCAATTGGAAAATTGAAGGTAGGAAGGAAAGGCGCCAGGGGGGGATGGTATACCAGCAGAAGTATGGAACTTTGTAGGAAGAAATATGCAGGACTGGTTGTGGAATATATGTAGGAAAATACGGGCAGGAGAGGGGTGGATCGATGAGTGGAATGAGGGAATAGTAGTGCCAGTACTGAAAAAAGGAGAGGGAAATAAGGTGGAGGAGTATACGAGTGTGACATTGGCCGGGTCATTGTATAAAGTGTTGTATGCGGAGTTGTTAGCAGAAAAGTTAAGGAAGGAGATGGAGGAAAAAAAACTAGTTTCGGAGAGTCAGGCGGGGTTCAAGAGGAAAAGGGGTACGATGGATAACATTTATGTAATAAATTATTTAGTTAGCAGAAATTTAAGTAGGAAGAAAGGTGGGTTGATTGCGTTATTTATTGATTTGAGGGCGGCTTTCGACACGGTCAATAGGGAGACTTTACTAAGAGCGATGAGGAAGAGAGGGGTGAGAGAGGGTTTAGTGGGAAGGTGTGGGGACTTATATAAGGAGACGAGGAAGAGGGTGGCGGCAGGGGGGAGGTGGGGAATATGTTTTGGACAGGTAGGGGGGTGAGACAGGGATGCCCGTTGAGCCCATATCTGTTCAATCTGTTGACGGAAGATATGGAGGACTATTTGGATAGGAAAGGACGGGGTGGGGTGAAAGGTAGGAGGAAGAAGAGTTTATGTATTGGCGTATGCGGATGATTTGGTGTTGTTAGCGGAAGAGGAGGAAGGGATGAGGGGAATGATGAGAGGGATGGAAAAATATCTGGCGGGAAAGGGTTTCGAAGTAAACGTAAATAAATCAAAAGTAATGAGGTTTAGGAGGAGAGGGGGGAGGGAGAAAAAGCTGAAATGGTGGTGGAAGGGAGACAGATTAGAGAAGGTAAGGGAATTTAAATATTTGGGGTATGTGTTTCAGAAAAACGGGGGGAGGAAGGCGCAGATAAAAGAGAGAGTGAGAAAAGGTGCGGCTGTAATGAGTCAGGTGTGGGGGATTGGGAAGAGGAGGTTCGGTGGAAATTGGGGTAGAAGGTTATGGCTGTTCGACGTATTGGTTTGGTCAGTAGTTGGATATGGGGTGGAGATATGGGAATGGAGGGAATGGGATAGCTTGGACAGGTTACAAAATAGATATATAAAATGGTTATTGGGAGTAGATTAGAGGACCCCGGGGTATATCGTAAGGGAAGAAGTGCAGAGGGACTTATTAAGGGGAAGGGCAGGGCAAAGGGCCTGGAGATTTGAGGAAAGGTTGGAAAGAGGAGGGAGTAGCGAAATAGCGAGGCTATGTTTAAAGAAGATTAGGGGCAGAGAGAGGGGGGTGAAGATGGGTTGTCTGAGTGGGAGAATGACAGGATAAAATATTATGAGGAGAGGGGAAGTAAGAATAGCGGAGATGGAGGAAAGTAGAGTGGCAGGAAAATGGAAAGCTCAGTTGTTGATAAAGAAGGAGAGGAGGATGCAGAATGAGGAGAGATGAGAAAGGATTGAAAGTTCGAGGTACAATAGATGGTACAGGAGGATTAAGAAGGAAGGAGTGCCAAGGTATTTAAAAAAGAGATGGGGAGAAAGCAGATGTCAGAGGATGGCTAGGTTTAGGTTGGGGAACGAAATGAAAGAAGGTAGATACTGGGAAGGGAAGAGGGAAAGGGTGTGTAGAATGTGTGGAGTAGTGGAGGAGGGTTGGAGACATGTGTGGGAGGATTGTGGGGTATAGGGAGCGGAAGGGAATTGGGAGGACATGATTGAAGTGGTACTGGGGGAAGAGGGGGAGGGTGAAAGGTGGTTAAGGAAACTGGAGGAATATAGGGGAACGGAAAAGGAGGTAGAGCAGGAGGTGGGAGAGGAATGATTAGAGGGGGAGGGATGATGGTTGATTGAGTGAGAGCTAAGTGAATGGATGTGTGAAAAGAAGTGTGTAGTTGTATGTATGTATGAGGTGAGAGAGTATGAGAACCAATGGCGGAGTAGCTGGATAGAGTTGACTGCCGGAAAGGGAGGTCCGCATTGCGTAGAGTAGGGTAAAGCGATTGCGTGTGTGTGTATATAGTGATTTAGCTTTTAAGTTAGATGTAAGGTTAGTTGTAAGAGTAGTTGTAAGATTTTTTTTGTATAAGGTTTTGTAACTCTAAGGGGAATCAATAAACAATATCTAATCTAATCTAATCTATTACCAGTAAAGACAATAACAATTTATAAATAACTGTAATGAAATTGAACGTAAAATCACAAGTAAAAATTTTAAAAAAATAAAGAAAAAGTTATTCGTTTCACGGTGTTCCGCAACAAAACTTATTTTATATTGTAGTTTATACTATTGTTTAATAAAATCAACAAAAACCAACTGCGCATAGCTACGCCTAAGGTTTTTTTTGCATGTTTTTGTAAAAAGAAATATATATATATTGTAATTAAGCATGTACAGGGTTTTTCAGATTAAACGCTCACGCAACAAACATAAAAAACTCCTATAAAAATTTTTTTTTTGCTCCATTGATGGTAACACTGAATTCCCCAACTCGGGACAAAAATATTCGGCTACTGGTTAAGTCGGTGAAGTTTGTTTATAGTGTCAAAATGTACAATTTAACGGAACGCGTATTTCTTGTGAAAACGTATTACTCGACTAATCATAACCTCGCTCAAACTCTGACTTCTTACGGTAAGAGTTTTAATGTTCATTGTCGAAAATTGCCCAAAAAAAGTGTAATCTTACGTCTCGTGAAGAAGTTCGAACAAACCGGTAGCGTTCTCGATGATAGAGTTGGAAAATGTGGCGCGAAACGAACTGCGCACACGCCGCAAAACATCGAGCAGTTGCAAGAGAGAGTCCGCGCCAATCCCCGCACCAGTCTGACTCGTTTAGCTCAGGAGATCGGGGTGTCGTCTTCGACCACGTACCGAATGATGACGGAAGACATCGACATGTTCCCCTACAAAATCCAGAT
>NW_018020673.1:599224-604720 GCF_002006095.1 Pseudomyrmex gracilis | reverse complement strand
TGTCAACAAACAAAACTGCCGTATTTGGAGTACTGAAAATCCACACGAGTATGAAACGACTTTGGAAGAACTTAAAGAGGAAATTACGCAGATCTTTAATAGCATCGAAGTGGGAATGTTAGAGTTATGTATGAAGAACTTTGTTCATAAATTAAAACGAGTTGTTAAAAATGACGGTGGTCACATCGAAAATATCCTAAAATAAGCTTTTTTTTCGTGTATAACAAATAAAAATCGGTTCATTTTTGTAAGAGTTTTTTATGTTTGTTGCGTGAGCGTTTAATCTGAAAGACCCTGTACAAAAAACGCTTAAATTTGTCAGTCTTATAAATAATTATTGGTGAAACATTTTGTAAATATATATTAATATTTACACATATCATAGCATAATAATAGAGCGTTTTTTATACGAAGACTATGGTACATAAGTCTCCACTTATATATAATTTTCAACTTATACGTGACAAATGGCTCTGTGGTCAAATATAAAACATTTTTTTAAATATGCAAATTGTTATAAAAGCCATAAATATAATTTCTATAAAAAGTTACTGTGCATTTTATTGATATTAAAGTTGTAAATAATAAAAATTGTAAACGTAAATTAATGCTTGTAATGATAATTATACAATTGAAATCTAAAATATTATGTACATTTTTTTTCTTGTTGTTTAAAGTTTAACAATACACTTTAAATTTTAAACACTTTCTCATAAATAAGTAAAGAGTACATGTAATTCATATCCTTAATAGTATTATATTTTAATGTTTTAGAATCTGCTAATAATGAAATTGGGTTATCAAGAAAAGAAATTTTTCTTTTAATCAGAGAATATTTAAATGATAGTGTGAGCGTAGCATTTGAAAAAATTGAAGAGATAATGTCCGATAAATTGCAATGTTCATTCACGTTGCCAGAAGATGTGAAACCAATCATACGCAAATTATTGTACAATTTTAGAACAAAGTGGCAACAAGTCCAAAGAAAAGAAGAAAGATTTTTTGATACATATGATGAATGGCTAAGCGTATTTGTTTCTTTCAACACTAAATCTCAGAGAGTTTTAAGAACGTCGAAAAAACCAAACTTTGGTCGTCCTTCTTTAGAATTCGCAACTTCCAGTGATAGAAAAAGGCGAAGGAAGACCGAAGATATTCGTTCACAGACAAGTGTTGAAGAACTGAGTTTTGCTACTCAAATGAGTCTTCGAGCCTCCGGAAAATTGGATGCTGCAAAAGTTGTTAAAGATGTGACATTGGGTAGCCCATCAAAAGCCAAAAAGTACAGAAGATCGTTAAAATTTATTCCAGAAAGCATTCTCTCTGGTGACTCTGCTCTTTCGCTTGTAATTGAACAGAAATTGTCAAAAAGTCAATATCAGGGACTACAAACTATAAGCAAAGAAAATAATTGTAACTTGTATCCGCCATATAAAGAAGTATTAGAAGCTAAGCGTAAATGTTATCCGCCTAAATCAACCATTACTATAACCGAATGCAGTGCTGAAGTAAAACTACAGTTTTTGTTAGATCATACAGCTGAACGAATTGTATTGACTCAAATGGAAGTTATTAAGAGCTTAGCTTCTGAAAATGCTCGTAACTTAAATTTGATTTGCAAATGGGGTTGTGATGGCAGCTCTGGTCAAAGTATGTACAAACAAAAATTTAGTGATGATGACGGAAGTAAATCAGATTCGAATATTTTTTTCACTTCGCTTGTACCACTACAGCTCGTATCTATTAATCAAGTGACAAATGCAGAAATTATTGTGTGGAAAAATCCAAGACCTTCATCTCCTCGATTTTGCAGACCAATAAGAATTCAATTTTTGCATGAAAATATGGAAGCAACTGTCAATGAAGTAGATTACATTAAAGAACAAGAGAGTAAACTTGTTCCTTTTGAAACAATTAAAGACGGAAAAGAAATAACCATATTCTATAAACTAGCTCTAACAATGATAGATGGTAAAATTTGCAACGCAATCACTAGTACTTCATCTACTCAACGTTGTTATTTATGTCAAGCAACATCAAAAGAATTTAATGATATCGATGCAATCTTACAAAAAGAAGTCAACGAAGATAATTTACAGTTTGGATTGTCTACGCTACATGTATGGATACGATTTTTTGAGTGTTGTTTACATATATCTTACAAACTGGACATAAAAAAGTGGCAAGCGCGCAGCATTGAAGAAAAGGAAAAAACAGAGACTCGAAAAAAAAATATACAAAAAGGTTTTCGTTTACAATTAGGACTTATCGTCGATAAACCAAAGCCTGGATTTGGCAACACAAATGATGGAAACACTGCTCGGCGATTTTTCGAAAATTCGATTGTTTCCGCCTCTATAACAGGAGTAGATGAAAATTTAATCAAACGATTTCATGTTATATTGCAGGCAATTTCAAGTGGCCATGAAATTCATTTCATTAAATTTCAAGAATATACCTTAGAAACAGCTCGAAAATTCGTAGAATTATATCCCTGGTTTTTTATGCCAACTACAGTGCACAAGCTCTTAATTCATGGTACACAAATAATAGCTTCCTCACTATTGCCGATCGGACAAATGTCTGAAGATGCCCAAGAGTCTTGCAATAAATATATTAAAAAGTTTCGAGAAGACTTCTCGCGAAAATGTACTCGTACGAAAACCATGGAAGATGTTTTTTTACGGCTGTTGGTGACATCAGATCCATTTATTTCAAGCTTACGAAAATTACCTCAAAAGAAATTAAAATCATTGTCACCAGAAGCAGTGCAGTTATTAATTCCGCCACCTATTGAGATAAAAACTGATAACTCCGACATTTCTACAGCAGAATCAACTGATTACGACACAGAAGACTCATCAGATTAGTCTAATTTGTATTTACTACTGTGGATTTTTTACTTTGTATTTGTGAAAATATATTTTAATTTAATGCAGATTTATTTCTTACTTTTTATTTTTTATTTTAGTTCTTCGAATAAATTTTTAAATGTTTTATGTTCAATGAATAACTAAGAACTAAAATTTTTTAAACAAATTTGTTTAAATATTTAATGTTATTACATTCTCAATATTTATTTTTTTAGTTTAATTCCCAATTTGTAATTAACAATTATTAAAAAATAATATATAAGTTTTAGCTTAAATCAAATATTTTTTCTACATACGTCTGTCATATTGGATCCGCCATTTTGGTTTTTGTAATTTTGACTTTGGATTCGTAATCAGTAACCTCAAAAACCCCAAGGTAGCAAGTTTTGTACAAATTAAAACACGTTTTCGACTTTTGGCCTGCTTTTCGGGATTTGGGACCACTGTTGTGTCGATTTCGGAAGCAAATATCTTGGTTGTATCACATATTATCGCACACGTGTAGACGGCGAGAGAGTGGGGCAAAACTTCTTCTTCACCTATTCGACTATTCGCGTGCCCTAATGGAATTAAACGGAATTTGCCAATTATCGTCGTAAGTGTATAGGCAAGGGGGCTGCGCCCCCCTGCACCTCTCTTACAAAACCTAACCTAACCCTAACCTAAACTCTTCTTTCTGCATTCCTCTTCGCAAAATTTTTACTCATTTTTATTGATATTGTAGTAACATAAATTAACCATTGTGGAAATTTTGCGAAAGAGAATGCAAAAAGAAAAGTTTAGGTTAGGGTTAGGTTAGGTTTTGTAAGGGGATGCAGGGGGAGCGCAGCCCTTCTGCCTATACGTTTACAACGCAAACATTAATAAAAAATAATTTTGTGCAACAATTGATCTTACCTTGTGTTTGTTTCAACTCGAGTTTATTGAGGTTATCACGCATCACGTAACGCATTGTAATATATACGTAAATGCTATGGACTTAACGTTCTAACATGAAAGCAATTAGAGCTAGGTAATTAAATATCATAACCGTCTTTATAGAAAATCAAATTTCCTACATTTCTTGTTTGACAACTTTTCGCATAACGTGATTACTTTCAGAGATAATCGTAATAATCGTAATAAATCTTCTTGTGTTTATAACTCGAAAACGAAAGCCGACCGGCGGTAACATGTATAGGGAAAACTTGTTTAGAATAATGTCCTCATGCATCATTGGTTGATGCGTAACAACACTCAAATTAGTGGACACGGTATCAACATAATTTTGAACATTTTTCGAATTTCACGTTTTTTTTTTAAAAAGAACAAAGTACATAAGTTTTGCAAGCTCCCCCGATCAATTCCTCATTAGACTGACAAAATAAAGCGTTTTTAAAAAAAACCGAGTTAAAATAGCCAAAATTGTGAAAAGTTGCTAAACTGCATAATTACCAAACTTCAAGTTTACTTAGAAGTAAATTGGAACAAGTTTACTTCAATGAGTAAGTTTACTTCAAACTAAATAACTTAAAGTAACTTTTTAATTACTATTGAAGTTAACTTAAAATTTTTCTTTGAGTTTACTTGAAGTTAACTTGAAATTTTTCTTGAACATTATTTAATTTTTTAAAAGATTCTTTGGGTTTGACATTGTAGTTAGTAGGCTATTTTGCTCTCATTTTTGTGAAACGCTTTGCAACTTAAAATCTAAAGAAAGATTCTATCTAGAATCTAAGTGGAATTCCTTACTAAATGAAAACAAGTACCAATGGCATATCTTCTTTGGGAGGGGAATTAATTCAAGATTTCACTCAATTTAACCTTTGAATGCCCGATTCATCTCGCCGATTGACCGATGAACTCCGGTGTAAAGGACCAAACCTGAAAAAACCCTAAGCGTAATGGTGGGATTTGAACTCGAGACCTCTATATTCCCAGTCCCTACACTCCGTCCGCGAAACCACTTGTTTCTTAATAAATCGTAACTATTTTTATCAACTTAATCTCAAGCTATCTTAAACATTTCGATTAATATTTATTTAAATTATTATTTTAAAATTATTGCAGTGCAATATGGATACCCTGCAACAATGGATAAAAATATTTCTCTTATTATTGTTAATTTAAAATACATTTTTACGACGCGAACAAATTTTTTGTTGATATATTTGCTGATTATACTGTTCAACATAGTTTTGGGACCTGAATATACAAAATATTTTCTAATAATATTTTGGTCGCTGAAAACGAATCCGACGGTGAAATTAACTTACTACCTGCTATCATGTTAGGTTTCCGAAAAACTTGAGGTTAAATGTGCCAAAATTGGCATTTTTGGCCATAGTTAGCAGTTTTTGCGACGAACTAAATGTTTTTTTTTCAATTTTACTTACGCCACATTAAAGTGCTATCTTTTATCTATAATATGAATTTATATTTTTTTAGTACGCTACGTTTTTTATATACATAATTACCATATTATAAATTATTAAATTGAATATAAATAAGATTTTTGTTAGACAAGAACGTAGTCACGCACTTTGGCATGTTACTTATCTCATGAAATTGTTTATTTCTTACTATTTTAATTCAAATAAACTTATATTTCATACATTTATAAGTAGTATCAATTTATACAACT
>NW_018020673.1:592032-598434 GCF_002006095.1 Pseudomyrmex gracilis | reverse complement strand
TACGTCGTTGAACAGTCTCACTCGACTCGCATGCTTGCCTTATCTCATTAGGTCAGTGTGCCGAGATATAATACACAAAAGTGTCGTGTGTCAAGTTGCGTTCCTCCGTTAGGACCCGATCGTAACCGTAGGTCAGGACGTAACACAAAGTAAACTTCAAGGAAACTTAAAGTTTTATACATTACTTAGAAACCTTCATTAAAAAACTTTGGGAACATTAAAAAAAACTTCAAGTTAACTTAATAGAATAAAAGTAAACTTTAAGTAAACTTAATGAAATCAAAGTAAACTTCAAGTATACTATAGGATTTTTAAGTTACTTTAAAAAATCGTGAAGTAAATTTTCTTAAGGGAAGAAGCGCGATTTCTCTCTCAAAACACTTTATTACCACTCAGAATACAAACGATATCAGAATACAAATTATATCAGGACGAATCGTCGAAGCGCGACGTGACAGCTCTTTGTTGCAATTTTTCGTTAACAAACTCGCGAGTCGCCCGGCAACAAACAGTCGCGCCGAGCGCGCGCCGTTCACGCGGCTCTCGCAACACATACGCGGTGACCGCCGCGTAACAATATATATACATAGATTAAGATTCTTCTAGGTTTTGGATAACTTAAAGCTTACTTTTATCTTTGTAAGTCAACTAAGATTCTTTTGATTTTTGGAAAATTTGAAGTTTATATAACTAAGAATCTTAGTTAACTTACAAAACTAAAAGTAAACTTTAAGTTTTCGAAAACTTAGAAGAACATTAATTTACTTTCAAACAAAACTAGAAGTAATCTTCAAGGTTTATAAGCTATTTAGTAAACTTCAGTAAAAAGTTTTGGCAACTTTGAAGAAACTTTAAGTTAACTTGATGGAATCAAAGTAAACGTCAAGTGAAACTTAAAGTTTTATATATTACTTAGAAACCTTCATTAAAGAACTTTGGGAGCATTAAAAAGAACTTCAAGTTAACTTAATAGAATCAAAGTAAACTTAATGAAATCAAAGTAAACTTCAAGTATACTATAGGAGTTTAAAGTTACTTTAAAAAATCTTGAAGTAAATTTTCCTAAAGATTTCATTGAATGTAAAATATGTTCAGCTAATTTCGTAGGAATTCTAAGAGCTAAAGAATTCTACATTTATTTGTCATAAGTTTTTTTTAATAGATTTATTCATTCTTTATCCTCTTCTAAATATTACTTAAAATTCAGAAGAATTAAAAAATACAACATGCATCTGGCAGGAGAGGTCGTGGTAATAAACTCATCAATTTAAATATATTGTGGTACATCTTAGGAATGTTTCTTAAGCAAAGTACGACGCACTTTTTAACAGACAAAATTAAAAATTTTTAAGTCAGAGGAAAAATAAAGAAAATGCACATTGTTAATCAAACAATAGACAAAATGTACATGATTTGTGTACATAAGTATTAATTTATATAATTATTTCACGTAACACTTGCATTCTGATTAAAAAAAAAAAAAAAAAAAAGTCTCATTGTCGAGACTCGAACCAGCAATCTCAAGATTTCAAATCAAACGCGTTATCGCTGCGCTATGCCAAGTTTGAATTAATGATATATAAAATTTGCTTACACGCCACTCAAAATCTTGTAACTTTGACTTTCTTGAAAACGTTGAAAAAATGCGTCGTACTGCTCAAGAAACGATCATCTTAAAATCTATCTATGCAAACAATATTATATGTGTGTGTGTGTGTGTAAATGTGTTTAATCTTTCTCTCATGTCAAATCATACTAAAATACACAAGAAGAGATCGTGGTAATAAATTTGCCGATATATATATTATACATAAGAAGAGATATTTTAAATATATATATATATGTTTTAAATATATAAATATACATTTAAGTATATATTTAAATACATATATATTTAAATCGGCAAATTTATTAACGCGATCTCTTCTTGTGTATTTTATATACAGGGTGGACCATTTTAATCTATAATGGAAAATATCTCGGAATGTTGGTGAGATACAACAAAATGTTTTAGACAAAAATTGTAGCAAAGGGAGTCAACTAATGGTATCAATGGCCATGACCTTGAACTTCATTTTCAAGGTCATTTCAAGGTCAAAGTGATTTTTTAAAAATAGGAACACCTACTTTTGACCCTGGATTTAAAAAAGGCGGGAAATTTCATTCTTAAAATATTCTTTTTCGATTTATTCAAGGTCACAGCAAGGTCAAATAAAGGTCAAATTTGCCAAAAATGTTAAAAAATTGATACTTAGACGTTAAAATTAGGAGGTATGCAAGGAAACATGTTTTTTTAATCCCAGATTTGAAAAAAGCGAGAAACTTTACACTGAAAAGAAATATTTTTGAATCTTTCAAGGTCACGGCCAGGTCAGATAAAGGCCATATTTGCTAATAATGTTGAGAAATAGGTGTTTAGAGTTTAAAAACAGCCAAATATTTCCGACAAATAGAAAGTTAGCGCACTTAACATGTGGGATTTAATTGTTTCAAGAAAAATAAGCGACTAAACCTGCTGGTAAATATGGTTTCTAGGTAATGGGTGAGTTAAGAGATACGTAAGTTAGCTCGCTTGTGGTGTAGAATCAAATAATCTTAAGAAAAATAAGCGACTAAACTTGCTGTTCCCAGGGTCTAGTGAGTAGGACTACTTGCGATTTGGTAGAGGTGGTTTCTTGTAGGCATTGGATGAATTATCAAAGGTTTTGCTTACAAAATAACTCTGACCTTAACACAACCTTCAGAATCGAGTCGAAGGTCAAAGTAATAATTGGTACCAGGACATAATCCTCTCCATCCCATGCAACTTTTGTCGGAAATATTTGGCTGTTTTTAAACTCTAAACACCTATTTTTCAACATTTTTAGCAAATATGGCCTTTATCTGACCTGGCCGTGACCTTGAAAGATTCAAAAATATTTCTTTTCAGTGTAAAGTTTTTTGCTCTTTTCAAATCTGGGATCAAAAAACATGTTTCCTTGCATACCTCCTATTTTTAACGTCTGAGTATCAATTTTTTAACATTTCTGGCAAATTTGACCTTTATTTGACCTTGCCGGAAACTTGAATAAACAGAAAATTCACATTTTTAGCGTAAAATTTCTTGCTCTTTTTAAATCCGGGATCAAAAGAACATGTTTCCGTTTACACCTTCTGTTTTTAACCTCTAAATATCCGTTTTTCAACATTTTTGGAAAATTTGACCTCGCTGTGACCTTGAATGAATCGAAAAAGAACATTTTAAGAGTGAAATTTCCCGCCCTTCTTAAATCCAGGGTAAAAGTAGGTGTTCCCATTTTAAAAAATTACTTTGACCTTGAAATGACCTTGAAAATAAAGTTCAAGGTCATGGCCATTGATACCATTAGTTGACCCCCTTTGCCCCCTACAACTTTTGTCTAAAACATTTTGTTGTATCTCATCAACATTCCGAGATATTTTCCATTATAGATTAAAATGGTCTACCCTGTATATGGGTGATTCTCTGTGAACGCGTAAATTTCAACTTTCAGTTTTGATAAAAAATAATTATTATTAACTAACGGATAGCGGTGAATTATGTTTTTTCATACCATTTTAAGTCACCATTCGTAATATGAATACGTGACTATGCAATATAAAAAACTTATCTATGTTTTTTATGTCAATATACCACGGAGATTACAATCCACAGAGATTACGTTTTTTGAGAATTACCCATATAAAATACACAAGAAGAGATCGCGTTAATAAATTTGCCGATTTAAATATATATGTATTTAAATATATACTTAAATGTATATTTATATATTTAAAACATATATATATATATTTAAAATATCTCTTCTTATGTATTATATATATATATATCGGCAAATTCATTACCACGATCTCTTGTTGTGTATTTTAGTATGATTTGACATGAGAGAGAGATTAAACACATTTACACACACACTCACAAAATATTGTTTGTATAGATAGATTTTAAGATGATCGTTTCTTATATATATATATATATATATATATATATATTGTGGGCAAGTATATTTTTGTATTTGTTACTCCCGTTTCGGGTGGTGTACAAGAGCGTCGCACACACCTTCGGCACGTCCTTGGCTATATTAACAAAAATTTTACTAACGTGAAACCTGGGCGCCAGGCGTGAAAATCACGCCGCACACGGCACAATATCACCAATTGCCTTGGACGTGACGGCAATCTCTCGAAATACTAATTACTCGGCAGCTCAGAATGTAAAACGGAGGCGGGGTTCGAGAGGCGGCTTTTGGGCGTATGGGAGAAAGAAACTCAGCTCAGTAACAATAACGTGACAAATTAACCAAGTATAGTATATTTAGACAATAGACACACGTATGGCAGTGCTTCGCCGGTTTACACGGGCGCTAATAACGAGTCGGAGTAGCCAGAGCCGATCGACAATACGCGGTGGCGCACGACGCTGATAACCGGCGATTCGAATAAGATATCAAAATAGCGACAAATCGTCCGCGTGCAAGATGCAACGTTGGTTGACTACGCTTCTTGCATCGTAGGTAAACGACGGCCTTCGATGACTGTAACGATAGAACAGGGTCTTAGCGAAAAGTATTATTTCTAGGCGGCAAGCCGCGGCACACAACGGTAACGAAAGCTTACACAGCCGCTGACGCGCTCGCAGATGTAATGACAATAGACACGGAATGCGCCAAAAAAACGGCGGCTCGACTCAAGGCTGTTCACGGCAATGTACGCACGCACTCAATTACAACGAAGTTGAACGAACACGGCACGATTAATCAAATATTACATTTCACGACAATAACGGAACAACGACAAAAACAATCACACGAAAGACTGCGGCGACCGTAAAAAAGAGAGAGAGAGAGAGAGAGAGAGAGAGAGAGAGAGAGAGAGAGAGAGAGAGAGAGAGCGATCTTTACTCTATGTTATCAACACGATAAAATACACAGTTCTCATCGCAGACCTGACATGTCACGGTAACGCTCGTCACGATTACCTCCGTGTCGCATCCGTGGCACTAAACGGAATTCGAGTCACCGGAGCGGTAGATCGGTACATCAAAAGCAACACGCGACACGCAGTTGCGGGGGTGAGGAACTTAACGGCACTTATCGGCGTCGACAGCTAGCCTCGGATATTACTCGGCAACTATATCGTCTCCTCCACCGGATACCTCGGTCTCGGGTCCTCCTCGAGTAACTGGTGACCGACCCTTGCCTCCAAACGGCATCTTCTTCTTCTTCGCTGTTATGGCTCATGCCCCATTAGTGGGTTTAAGCAAACGCCAGTCTTTGATTTTTATTTCTCTGAACGAATGTGAGAGGGAGGGATGTGCAGTGGGGACTACAACCACGCGATACACGGCCGTCTTTTCACAGTGAGCATGTCCATCTGTGTCGGGCTCGTGCTCAAGGTGTTGTGACTAAGATCGCCTTGTGAGACCGGCCCAGTGGTCTCGCGGCCTGAGTGCAGGGGCTGCGAACCTGGAGGTCCCGAGTTCGAATCCGCTCACCACCTAAGGATTTTTTCCGGGCCGGTCCCTTTCAACCGAGTTTATCGGTTGATTGGCGAACTGAATCGGGCCTCCAATAATTAATTCGGGTGTAATCCCGCTCGTCGGATCCCGACAACGTCTTTAGTGTCCGGGTGGCACCTTCTCCGACCGCACCTTTCTGAGACAACCGGTCGCTTCCCGCCACTCTGCTCTCCACGTCGTACGCTCCTGCCTAGCTGTCTTCCCATCTTCGTTCTTGGTTAACGCCGATTCCTAAGGTGTCTCTCTCTTGCCGTTAAAACAAAATACCACAGACACACAAAACGATACGCCGCCCTGCGGCTCACGCAACGCAATTAACATTAATATAAAACGGCCGTTATACAATAATATGCGCGAAACATTCGCTTGCGTCCGTCGGCGCACGGTACTCAAAGTCGGTGCAGAGCGTATCGACAACACGAAACCGGTGTACCTAAATGCACCACGCAACAAAGATAGGTCGCTCTCTCTAAATCGTGAGAGACGCGAGCCTACCGCCCTCCTCTCTGGCCGTGCTAATTACACTGTGACGGACGTCAAAAAGGCGTCACGTCACAGTATATATATATATTGTGACGTGACACTTTTCGTGTCCGTCACAAGGTCATATTTTTGGCCGACACAGAAGGCGTTGAGCTCGCGTCTTCCATGATGTAAGGGAAAGCAGCTCGTTAGGCCGCGTAGCGCAAGCGAGCGCGCCTAATTTTGCGAAGGCGTGTGGCGCCTATGTGTGATACATGACATATATTTGATATATTATGACGTATGTTAATTTATTGTTTTTATTATTTTCAGCTTCTTGTATAATGTTTAACTGCGTCTTGATTATCATTTTTGGTGCCGTGCGAGCCGCTTGGCGGCTGTTT
>NW_018020673.1:582330-591962 GCF_002006095.1 Pseudomyrmex gracilis | reverse complement strand
AGAGAGAGAGAGAGAGAGAGAGAGAGAGAGAGAGAGAAAAGCGTTATTTATTCCGCGCTCTGGGACAAGTCCCCTCAAGCGCTAATTAGTTACAGCTTAAAAAAATAGAACATAACATAACGTGTGTCAAAAATACACTTCAAAAATATCAAAATACATAACATAATTATCAAAAATACATAACAAAAATAAAGTATAAAAAAATTAAAACCGCAGAAAACAAATAAGAAAGATTGCAGCAGTGCGCAATGATATTAAGCCTCTATAAGTTAAGTTGAAAGTATTTAACATTAAATACTACTGCACAAGGGAAGACTGAGACAGACCAGAGAGACTGAGCACAGTTAGAGATCAGCCACTAGAGAGCAGATGTGCAAAGAGCTTGTATCTGAACATCTCCACAGATCGCGAGTCGCGAATCTCTTTCGGGAGATCATTCCAGAGTCTCACCGCAACAGACCGAAAGGAGCGTTTATATAGCTCAGTCCGACACTGCGGTACAACTAATAGATCGGTAGGTGTTCTTGTAGGTCTACTAATTTCTTTGGAGCGAAAAGTCAATTCTGAGTAGAGCATCTGTGATTGATTAGTCTTCAGGATGTTATAAATAAAACAGCCAACGAAGTACTGTCTTCTTGCTGTGATTTTGAGCCAGCTGCTAATTCCATAGTAAGGTGTTATGTGCTGGTCGCGTCTAATATCGTAGATGAATCTGATGCACGCATTGACCGCCCTATACAGTTTGAGATCTTGTTCAGCAGTAATGTCAGTCAAGGCTGCACAGCAGTAGTCCATGTGAGGGAAAGCCAATGTAGAGACTAGCTTAGATTTTAGTGTTTGTGGAAGTAAGTGACCGCACAACTTGAGCTGATACAAAATAGCTCGGATTTTCCTTGTGTTGGCCACATGTGCCTCCTAAGAGAAGTTGTTAGAGATAGTCACACCTAGATATTTCACACTAGTCGAAAGTTGTATCTCTGTGCCGTCGACAATAATACTCGGTAGCAATTCATACTCGATGGTGTGCAGGTAGCGAGAGGTGCCCATGATCATTGCTTGAGTTTTCAAGGCGTTTAGCTGAAGTTTGTTATTTGTTGCCCATCTACTAATAGAAGCAATGTCTTCATTTAATCTTAACAGAGCCTCCGGCAAATCCCGCGGCATACAGTGCAGATAGACTTGCAAGTCATCAGCGTAGAAATTGTATTTGCAATGTCTCAAGGCGTCACCAAAATTCCTTAGATAAAAACTAAAAAAAAAAGGGCCAAGAACCGATCCCTGAGGCACCCCAGCACCTAAGGGCGCAAAAGCTGAAACCTCACCACTGGTGCTATTATACACCGCCTGTGAGCGCCCTATGAGATAAGATTTGATCCAGTTGAGCACAGAGCCAGAGAAATGCATGTTCGTCAACTTATCCAAAAGAATGTGATGGTTGATCTTGTCAAAAGCTTTTGAAAATTCAAAGAAGATGGAGATCGTGACCATTCTGCGGTCTGCGGCATATCTTGCATCATCAAGCATCCTTAGTAGACAAGTCTGTGTCGAGCAGTTCTTCCTGTAGGCTGACTGACAAGGATCTACTAAATTGTTTTGATCAAGATAGTCACACATCTGTTTACCAACGACGCGCTCCAGTGCTTTTGACAGCGCTGGCAGAATAGATATAGGCCTGTAATGTTGAACTGATGTAGGATTTTTCACTTTCGGAATCGGACAGACCAAGGCCGTCTTCCATTGGCTTGGAAATGTACCGTTCATTAATGAGTAGTTGAAGATGTGTTCTAACAGCGGCACAATACTAGGCAAGGCAAGCCTAATTAATTTAGGCGAAACTCCATCTGAGCCCGTGGCACCAGACCCGACTCTTCTCAGAACGTGATTTATTAAGTTAGGAGTGACATAGTTCCAGTAGAAGTTGCTATCATCGTACTCTACAACAACATTGCGAGCGATCTCATGAGAGTCATAGGTCATATCAGCATCACCAGACGATAATACAAAATAGTCGTTGAGGTCATTCACCGGATGGAGCGGTGAGTTGGCTTCTCTTGCTTTAGCCAGGCCCAAGTGCCGCAGATGCTTCCAGGTCTCAGAAGAATTACCGGCCCTCCCGAAGACGTCGAGATAGTAGGCGCTTTTCGCAGCGCGAACGCGACTTTGCACACTGTTGCGCAGCTTCTTAAAGTCCCGATAGCTTTCATTATCTCTTCCTCTGCGCCATATTCGCCTAGCCACATCTCTCTCTTTCATTGCTTCCCTTAGCTCCACTGTTATCCATGGAGCTGGTAGTTTCTTTGCTTGTATACTTTTCAGTGGTGCATGCTTGCTGAAGACTCTGAGAAGTACCGAATTTAGCTCATAAACCTTCTGATTAATGCAGTCAGCATCATAAAATGAGGACCAGTCGTAATTAAGTAGCTCAGTGAGAAATTCTGATTCATCGAAATTTCTATAGTCCCTGCAAATTGTTTGTCTGCCGCTGCGTCGTTGTATTTTGACTTTATATACAATGTAAATCAGATCATGTGCAGACAAGAAATCTACTGCTTGTTGGCCATAGTCAATCAGTTTAGTCGGATCGTCAATGATACACAGATCCAGCCATGTGTCTGAGTCCTTGAGATGATGAGTAGACAAGTGCGGAACCAGATGAAGTCCAGAAGACGAGATAAAGCTTCTTAGTTGTGTGCTGTCGTAGGATGTTGCTGTCATGTCAGTATTGAAGTCGCCCAGAATAATTGAGTGCTTATAAGTAGCTTGAAGATCCAAGAAGAGGTTTTCGAACTCTTGAAGATAGCCCAGATTTGGCGGCCTGTATACAACGGCTAGGAGCAGCCTCGAAACATTCTCCAGGGAGATCTCCGCAACAATGTACTCCGGCTTGCCGCAGTAACTCACATCCGAACTGGCCAAGATCTTGGCTTTACAGCCTTTAAATAGATAGAAGGCAACTCCCCCTCCACGTTTGCCGATCCTGTTCACTCTGAAGAGAGAATAGCCAGGGAGGTCCACCATTGCATCAGAGACTTCAGGACGCAGCCATGTTTCTGACATGTAAATAATGTGAAAATTCATCTTACTAAAGAAACCGCAAAACTCATCAAAGTGCGCAACCAGCGACTGACAATTAACATGACAGATCTTTAGGTCTTCGAATTTAGCTATAGTTGAGAAATATTAACTTGTCCTTGATTCTTCTCGCGATTATTGGACATTTGTTAGCGTCAGTCGCTGAGTGGTTACAATCTTCTGTCGCAAAGTTTCGTGTGCGTAGGCAATTGCTGCATTTAGGTGGATCCGCTTTAGCCATACAGTTCCTCGTTTCGTGTGCATCCGCACAGTGCCCACAGAAGGGATCAAATTTGCAGTTGCTTGCTATGTGACCGAATTTCATGCATCTGTAACATTGGAGGACCCTAACATGGTCCGAGAATGTGCAAGCCGAGTATCTTATGTATATACGGCCATTTCCAAGAAGTGCTGTACGAACAGCTGAAGGGACTTCTAATATGCAGCTGACCAATTTCTTGTTCTCTTTAGGTGGAAAAATATAGACCACCCTGAGATCTCAGATCCCATCGTTCCATTTAAGTTCTGCGCGGAGAGCTCTTCTACAATTTCATCCTTGGTCATTTCTACGGGAACATCGTGGACAATTAATCGCGGGTTTGACTTAATATTTTCGACTACTCTTAGTCCAGCCCTAGCCAAATCTGGATGCTCTTTAATTCTCTCAAGGTCAGGTGCAATTGCCTCGATTCTAACACCATTATTCATGGCTGGTATGATCTTGCTGACTTTTAGACCACATTCCGCAGGTTTGAGATACTTGAGGAGAGCCTCTTTTGTGTCTCGCGATGATTTTAATTTATCAGAGTTTCCTTCACACGGTACCACAAAGAAACACGTTGACTGTTGAACTTACATTGTAGGGCCTCGAGGAACACGAACTTGAGGAGCTCTCGCAATTGCTGCGTAAGTTTTATGTTGACTCAGCAGGGGCTCAGTTTCCGAATTTGTCACTTGTGAGGCGTTGTTTTGCTGTATTAGTTTCACGCTAATTGAGTCTTCTACAGCTTTTTTAAGGTCATCCTTAATGGTTTCTATATACGTAGATTTTTCATTCAGTAGGTTGACCAACACTGTCGACACCTCCATGAATGCATCTCTGCATGTTCTAAATGCTAACTCAATAGCACCTCTTCTGTCAGCTGACTCTTTGCCCGTTAAGAGAGTTTTAGTGAGCAGTTCGCATTGCATATCTACAGAGGCTAATGCATATCTTAGAGCACACCTACTCTGGAAAAAGATATAGGCTCGACGGGTCCCTCAGTCTTACCTTCAAAATTAGGGACGCCAGGAGATCTGCTTAGACCCCGCTTGAAACCGCCACTGTCCGCATTGCCTCTAAGATGTGCCGGTAATGCGGGGATCTTCTTGTCCATAATCCACGTCAGGTGCGTGTGACGCACCTGCGCGTATGCGCGGTATGCCCGTGTGACGTCAGCCAAAATAGACGTTAATGTTCTGAGAAGACCATGCACGATACTCGGAAATCAGAAAGTGAGAGCCGAGAAACTTGGGACGGGTACTCACAAGACGATGATCAGATGTCAAGTTTGATAGCCGTTGACGAGTAGGTATCCTAAAAGAAGTGGCCCCGTAGGGCAGCCAGCAGCAGTAAAACGTCCAAGAACAAGAAAAAAACAACAGAGCGACAAATGACATGTCTGTAGATACTCACCGCAGGAGAGAGATAAGGAGAGAGAGAGAGAGAGAGAGAGAGAGGGAGAGGGAGAGGGAGAGAGAGAGAGAGAGAGAGAAAGAGAGAGAGAGAGAGAGAGAGAGAGAGAGCTCAGTTCACGGTGCGTAGCGTCGGCAGAGGTAAAGCGAAGAGGAGCAAGAGAGAAGCAGACAACGGCGCAGGGGCGTACAGATATTCTAAGTGAGGCGCTCGGCGAGAGTATCGGCGGCGGATTAGAAAAAACGGGAGACGCTAGCACTCTGACTTCGTGAAAATCGGAGCGGAGCTCCCTATGGAGTTTTCGGTCCCGTGAGGCGGAGAGATAAACTGAAGGAAGCTTATCTTCACAGAAAATTGACGCAGAACGGGCCGAATGCGGCCAGAAAAGGGCCCAAGTCGACACGCTGCCGAGACGCACATGGCCGCTATCAATCATAGCGCCGCAAAGGGAAAAATATGATTGGCTTATTAAACAGCGCCCGGCGAGAAAAGCAATTGCCGAAGGAGCCGAATTCATTGTTGTACGTGCCATGAAGACATGATTTCTCGTTTCCTGCGAGTGCCGTGCATTGTGCAGTGAGTGTTGCCGAGAAAGATCCGAGGAGGACCCGCTGATAACACCCGCTAAGGGCCGGAGAGCCGATTATAGTAGACCGCGAGATTCGAGCGGAGGTGATCGACAAGCGTAAGTGACTGCTCGCTCTTTCTCTCACATAAAAGGCATTATACAATTCAAGGATCGAGTCAGAGCGATTACCGCTAGCTCAATACCGCGCGTAATAATCGCCGCGAATTTTAGTGGATTTTGCGATATGGCCGAATGCCATCGTAATTAAAAGAATTGTCAATTAGCTGCTCTCTCACAAGAAGATGTCGCGACGTTGTACAATCGATTTGAACGAAATTTATAGGATCGATAGATGACTATGTAGAGTATTGCAGGGTAAAGTAATAAGACGCACTACTCGACCGACCCAGTGGTCTCGTGGCCTGAGTGCAGGGGCTGCGAATCTGGAGGTCCCGAGTTCGAATCTGCTCACCACTCAAGGATTTTTTCCGTGCCGGTCCCTTTCAACCGAGTTTATCGGTTAATCGGCGAACTTAATCGGGCCTCCAAAAATTAATTCGGGTGTAATTCCGAGTTAATTCTCCCTCCCACAAGGCGATCATAGTCACTATATCTCGAACACGAGCCCGACACAGATGGGCACGCCCACTATGAAAGAAGGCCGTGTATCGCGTGGTAGTAGTATACTGCACAAACCCTCCTTGTAACAAAACATAACAAATGATAATTAATTAATACAGACCCCAGATATCTGGGATCTACTTTACTTTATCATCTTTCTTAAAGACTCCTAGAATGGCGTATGGACTAACCTTAAAGATTCTCTGAGCCAAAATGCACCAAATATCAAAAGACGCACTACTCAAGCATTCGCGAGAAAATCGAATTTGAAAATTTCAAGTTACTTTATAAGAATATTAAATAGGTCATTTAATCGAAGAGCGCGTAGCGGTAGCGTACTAGGTTAATACTGTCGACGCTGGTTCGAGTCTCAATATACTTTTTTTTTTTTTCAAAATTTTACAGTATAATCTAAATGTAAGTAATACGTTTGTTATTTATTTATTGCATGTTATAAAAGTGCATTGTTTTGCATGAAAAATTCGTGATTTAAAACATACGGTAAAAATAAATAGATTATTACTAATTACTAATTGTGTTTTTTAAAAGCGAATAAATAATTGTACGCACTGTGTAAAAATATACGCAACATGTTTTATTTATTGGAACTAGATGAGACAATACATAATGCAGGATGATATTTGTCATAAAACAATAATTTTCACAACAGTGTGCACATCTTATGAACGCTGCAGTTTTACATTNACATGGTTTCTTTAAAATATTTATTGAAAAACATACTTTGTTGACATTTATAAATATCTCTCTCTTGTTTGTTAATTTAGAAGCATACCATGCATATTGTAACATATTTCAAAACCTCGGAGCAGACAATTGATGATGTATGATTGAATGAATTTTTATGCAATCTTTACGAGATGTTATTTCGCGGTTTTGTTCTATTAAAGTTGAACAATTCTGCAAACGTTTTATAAAAGTTCTGACTTGTCTATAAAAATAAACGTTACACGGTTGACATAAAGGTGTGCACTTTGGAAGAACAACTTTAATAGTACATGTTCCTGTATTGTTATCATCAAGAAAACTTTCGTCATACAATGCAGGATTAGTTTGACCGAACCACGAATCTATTATTAAGAGAAATTTTTCTTTGTTTACAAATAGTAATAATATTTTCTTTTAAATATTGTATATACAGATTTGTTGTGAGTTTTCCGGACTTCAAAGATGTTACCACGACATTTGTATATATGTATAGTAGAAAATTTATCAATAGCTTGTTGTACTTTTGGACCGAACACTCCTATCACTTCTTGTAAACATAAAAATATGCTTTAAAACATGTTGCATATATTTTTACATGTTGCGTACACTTATCGCTTTTTATGAACACAATTTGTAATTAATATCAATCTATTTATTTTTAAAACCGTGTTTTAAATCACGAATTTTTTATGCAAAACAATGCACTTTTATAACATGCAATAAATAAATAACAAACGTATTACTTACATTTAGATTATACTGTAAAATTTTGAGGTAAATATTGACAATAACGGACCACCTTCCGATCAACCTGAGTTTTACATATGTTGTCAAGGACATTGTCCTGAGTAACATGCAAAAACTTTTAGCCGTCGCTCGTTGTTTATAAAAAAGTTAGAGACAAAAAAAGTTTTATAAATAAATTTTTTTTCGACATTATGTATATTTTTTTCATGTTGTAAGTGTGTAGGCAAGGGGGCTACGCCCCTCCCCCTGCTCCCCTCTCGAGAAAAAATAAAGAATTATTTTATGCAAGGTTATATTTGAATATGTAATATTCAAAAATAAAACATCATAAACAGAAGGTAATATGTATGTACGCAAAACATGATAAGCTCAGGGGGTGCAGGGGAGGGGCGTAGCCCCCGCTGCCTACACGCTTACAACGTGAAGAAAATGTCCATAATGTCGAAAAAAAATTTATTTATGAAACTTTTTTTGTTTGTAACTTTTTTATCAACAATGAGCGACGGCTAAAACCTTTTGCATGTCACTCAGGACAATGTCCTTGACAACATATGTGAAGCTCAAGTAGATCGGAGGTTGACCTGTTATTATCAATATTAATAACTTTTTAATAAACAACGAGCGACGGCTAAAATTTTTTGCATGTTACTCAGGACAATGTTCTTGATAACATATGTGAAGCTCAAGTTGATCGGAAGATGTCCGTTATTGTCAATATTTACCAATTTTGAAAAAAAAAAAAAAAAGTATATAGAGACTCGAACCAGCAGCGTCGATAAGACTGTAGATTGACAAAATTCCACCAAAAAATGAATCTCAGTGTAATTATATTTAGTTTATAGAAATAAGCCACAAATGAAGCTAATTGTAATAATAAAGATGTATATGCAAGTAAGTGCACATATGCATGGCACTCGTGCGTTGTGCTTTCTGGGCGAGATTGACTTTGTTTGCGCGGTTACTGACCAGCAAAAACTGTGCGCCTTCGGCGACGTTCATTTTTTCCATAGAACGTTGCCTTGTTTTACGACGAGACCATAACGAGACGTACACAGTGTTACATAATAACGACTTAGAAGCATCCGAGCACGACGCGCTTGTTTTACGACGTTCGTTATTAGCAACATAAGTGAACATAAAGAAGGTGGCTATATTGCAGTATAGTATGTAATAGTGTCTTGATAACGTATATTGCAGTGTGTGATAGTATCTTGATAAAAATTTGATTTTTTGACGAAAAATGTGCGAAAATCGTCTATACGTGTTGTTTGAATTCGTCAACGAGGACAAAAAAGACGGCGATGAATTCGATCGGCCCGTACAGATTAGATTTAGCGAATGGGTTCTTCCTTCTGAAAACGAAGTGAATGTGAACATTTATGATCTTATTGAAAATGTAACAAAAGTGAGAGCAAAATGGCCTACTAACTACGATGTCAAACTCAAAGAAGCTTTCAAAAAATTAAATAATGTTTAGTGGAAAGAAGTAGTTGCTGTTGTCAAGACTCAGAGTGACGGTAAGTTTGGTTTGGCTTCTCTATACTCAGTAAATTTGAATCAGTAAGTCATAATTTAACAAGCTCTTTTCCTCTTAAAGATTGGAGGGAGATAAAGGATGCGTCAAAGAATTTAATTCAGTTTGGTTCCATTTCCTACTCGGAAACAAAGAAAAGAGTTAGCAAAAGTGAAATTATTTCAGCAAATATCTGAAAATAATGCTAAAAAGAAACAGGTAATTTTAATTCTCTTATGAGCTATTTAACGACAATGGATAGTAGTCTTTTGCCTTTGTTCACTTTTACAATTTATTGTTCTCAGAGTAAACATAAAGCAATAAAAAGATCATAAGAGAAAACAAAAAAACTTCGGGTACTCTCTGATAGTGCTGAAATTTTGAGTGCCGCAAAACGTCGCTTCAATGTAAACATCTTGTATAGAAAAGTAAAGCTAGATAATATTACACAATTTAAACAAATTTATTAATTTTTAACAGTTCATTCTATGGATTTTTCTTCTTGTGGATCGCTTTTATCTCAAATTTCGTATCTTACAAATATGTTTTCTTTATAAGTAAATATACAAATTTTTTCGCAATATAAATTTAATTTCAATTAGGGGGGTATTTGGGATTTCTCATATACGAGATGCAAGTATAGCATCCAATATGAATTTTAGAATTGTTATTTCAATTCGAATTTCACGTGTAAAAATTTACATGTGAAC
>NW_018020673.1:579406-581671 GCF_002006095.1 Pseudomyrmex gracilis | reverse complement strand
AGATTCTTTAATTGTTTAAATATACAAAGTATCTACGAAAGACCGCCCTAAGTACATAGCGTTATTTCTCATTAAAAACTAAATCAAAAAGTCCTGAACCATGTTTTTCTATGACATGTAATAAAGGAGAAATTATTGAGTAAATCAGGCCAATCAGCCTGATCATAGAAAAAAATGATTCAGGACTTTTTGACTCAGTTTTTAATGAGGAATAACGTTATGTTCTTAGTGAGCGGTCTTTCGTAGACTCTCTGTATGTAGAAATATAAAGATATATATAGAAATTATATATAAAGATATATAAAGAAATTACATATAAAGATATATATAAAGATAATATAAAAATATTGTATATATAGAAATTTATAAAATTGATCTCTCTTGTTTTATGACGTATATATGCAGAGTGTCGCAAAACCACTGTATTTTTTTTTATTTGTCTATATCAAGGATTATTTATATTCAATTTTTTTGTAGGAGAGTAGATTCAATTATATTGAATCAAGTTTATGTGATAAATTTGCACCAAAAAAGAAAGTATGTCTGAAGTCAAAGAAAGAAAATATTAATCCGACCAGTCGTTCAAAGAAGCGCAAAGTTTTGTGCAAATTATGATGAAGTAATCCCTATTGTAACATTAAGATGTATATAATTTGAAAATAATTCTTATTTGCATTCTTACACTTGTTTTTATTACTTCCATTTTAGAAAACACTTTCAGACAGTAGTGATTCTGATGAATCGTCCGCAGATAGTGAAGATAAAAGTCTCAAAGGTGTGAAAGTAAAGCGCTTGCAGGAGAAAATCAACCAGCTAAAAAAAGAACTCATGGTATAAAAGTCAATGAAACGTTTTGTTGATGGTAAGCAAGCAAAAGTTTTTGCTGGCACTAAATATACCAAAATAATTTCCAAAAATCAAGAAACTGATTTTGTAGTATAATGTGAATTTTTATTTCTTCATTTTTTGCTCGCTTGTTGCTTAATGGGCGATACCGTAACTTTTAGTCGCTTTATAGGCAAAGTCTATATTTTTTTCCTATATTTTTTCCAAGTATTTATAAAAGTTGCTACAGATAAAGTCTTTATTAAAATTTTTCCTACTTTTTAACAGAATTTCCTACAGTTCTGGAGAAACTAAAAAAGCTGTCAAAACGTGGCAAATGTAATTGTTCAAAGGATGTTACAAAATATCAATCATCAGTAAAGACAGATGAGATTTGTGAGTTGAATGCAAGCAGTGTGAATGTTTTCAACAAGAATGAATCAGGTAAAAGTGATAGGAACAAACATAAACTAGTCACACCTGAAAGTAAAGAACATATAGAGGTGAGAAGCATGAATGAATTAATTATTGTTATTGTGGCCTTTTTGAAAATTGTGCATTGTTACCTATTACTCTCTTCTATTTTCAGATAGTAAATCATCCCCAGGTGGAGCAAGATGCTAGTAATGTAAGGTGGTGCTTTGTAGACTCAGCTGATTTAATTTTGTTATATAGTACGTATATGCGATAACAAGCAAATTTTTCTGTCAAACAGGATGCAGACTTCTCTAGATAAAGATTAATAGAGCTTCTAGTATCTGCGACATAAACACAAAGGAATCGAGCCCATTCTTTACAGTAAATAATCACACATAAAAAGAGAGTAACACAATAGTAAGTTATTGTTCATTCTATAGCTAATGTTTAGATTAATCGTTGCTTGTTATCTTTGTTGATTCCTATAGAGCAAATCATATATCTATAGATGTTTTTGATTATGATATAATATCCTGATAGGAAAACATTTACAAAATTATGTGACAAAATCTTGCACTAAAATAGTAATTTGCAATTATACGGATATATTTTAGAAATTAGATGTAAAAACATTGATCTTTCATAAAATATTTGTAGTTGTTTGCAAAATTAGTTTTCAAATACTACAGGGTCTTTCAGATTAAACGCTCACGCAACAAACATAAAAAACTCCTACAAAAATGAACCGATTTTTATTTGTTATACACGAAAAGAAAGCTTATTTTAGGATATTTTCGATGTGACCACCGTCATTTTCAACAACTCGTTTTAATCTATGAACAAAGTTCTTCATACATAACTCTAACATTCACTTCGATGCTATTAAAGATCTGCGTAATTTCCTCTTTAAGTTCTTCCAAAGTTGTCGGATTATTAACGTAGCAGCGATCCTTCACATAGCCCCAAAGAAAATAATCAAGCGGACTTAAATCCGGACTATACGGCGGCCAATTCCATCCACAC
>NW_018020673.1:575765-578736 GCF_002006095.1 Pseudomyrmex gracilis | reverse complement strand
TTCGACGATGAACATTAAAACTCTTACCGTAAGAGGTCAGAGTTTGAGCGAGGTTATGATTAGTCGAGTAATACGTTTTCACAAGAAATACGCGTTCCGTTAAATCGTACATTTTGACACTATAAACAAACTTCACCAACTTAACCAGTAGCCGAATATTTTCGTCCCGAGTTGGGGAATTCAGTGTTACCATCGATGGAGCAAAAAAAAAATTTTTATAGGAGTTTTTTATGTTTGTTGCGTGAGCGTTTAATCTGAAAGACCCTGTATTTCGGCAAAAGAATAACGATATGGCGAATCATCATCTTAGCAGTATTGTTATTGTTGTCCTGGAGACTCCATGGTCCCCTTTTTCTTGCCACGCGACGCGCCAACGCATAGCAAACCCCTTTTTTTTAAATAATAAAAAGCAATAAATAACTCAAACAGGTCTCCTATCGTTTGGAAACTTAGACTCCAGACGATAAGAGAGCAAACGGAAATCATATCGGCGCCCGAAAAGATAAACCGCGCCTGGTAATAACCAGAAACTTTATGATAACGAGCAAGAAAAATTTACTATTTAAACATTTCGAGCAGCTTTCCAAACAAACTCGGATATCTCCGGGTCATGAAAAACACCGCTTATAAAAATTAGAGCGGCCGGCGCTAGAAATAGAAACTCTAGCGCCACGAGCAATTTCATTATAAGCAAACAGCAAAGGGTCTATGTGGCGTGATAAAAAAAACAACACTCTCCCTTTTCCCTTCTCAGAAAAATCGGACGAGCCGAGCAAGGCGAGAAATCGTCGCCGATTGGCGAACACACAAAGTTTACCCGACGACTAATTAACAAATAGAAACCAGCGAGGCCCAACCGAGTTTTCCGATTGGAAGAAACTCGGTGAGTACTCGCTGACTCAAAAAGGTATATAAGACGGGACTCTCGAAGCTGGAGCTAGAAAACTGCTGATTTTCCCGGGAGTGCCGCAGCGAATTCGCGACGAGTGAGTGCGCAATAAAAAAAAAGGGTAATTGTACAAAGCGAACAAGCCGACCGGGCCATCCACGCCAGCTCCAGCCGCACCGGTTCGAAGCGACTCGCCGCCGATCATCCAGCAGCCGCACGGGGCTACGAGACCCAACAGCATCCAACCAAGATCATCCAAGTAGTAAGTCCACATCATTATATATATATACATACGGAAGTTCTACTTTTCGCGTACTTACCTCCCGACTTTGCGACTGATTTGCGGAGAAATCGAGAAAACGGTCAAAGTAAACAAGTACATAGACGCACTCAGAAATTCGGTTTAATCGGAAGGGCTACTCGCGGTATATAGCCGTCTCGGGTGGCATTCGAACTTTTCGAAAGAGCTACTCACGGTGCATAGCCGTTTCGGTATCCGAATTCCTTTTTTTCTTCTTTCAATCTTCTCTAAACAGCGAAGACAAACAAGCCCAACATCTCCGAAAACGGTCGTGAAGCCTAGAGAATACAATAGCATAATTGCACAAAATCATTAAAGTGGAACCCCGGAGAGGAGCGTCACGAACGGGAGTAAAGGGCCGACGCCGCTGGCGCAACCAGAGATTGCGACGCGCGGCTACCCTTGCTCTAAACGAGCCGGAGCCGACCAGGCCTACCACTCCTCTTCAGACATTAGAAAACGATAGCAACAACGACAATAATATAAGAAACCTCAGTGATACACACACAACCTCATCGCACGCGCACGCACACTCACCGACACATTTGCACATAGACACCTCTCACGCACAAAATATTAATAATGATAATCACGTACACGTAGAAACACATACAGACTCACACCACGACGACGATGCGTGGTATCAATCCCCGTCTTATTCTCCTGTAAGTCCCGATCCTCCCGTGAACAATCCACCGCCTTCACCTCCTCGCTACCCTTCTCCAACGCACTCCGAACCCGCTTGTCCCGCAGAAAATCTCGCGGATGTGCAATCCGCGCCAACTCCTCCACCCGCTCCTCGCTCTCTTTCCTCTCTACCTTCCACATCCGGGCAAGAACTCGCGGATGACGAATCTTCCGATCTCTCTCGACCGACCACCCCACCGCTCGACAGTAAATTACATTTCCTTAAATTAGCCTCCGCTTACCGAAAAGCAGATCCTAAAAAATTACTCTTTGTAATTGATCTTTTAAGAATAGATCCTTCTGATCTCTTTCACCTAGTATCTACCACTCCATCTAGAAAACTCCTCCCTGTCAAATTTCCGTATCTAGATGACATCCGCTTAGTCCCAGTCCGTCATTTTTATTCCATATTTTCCCCTAGTTACGCTAAAATCCACGACATAATAAAAATTGATTTAGAATGATTTCTATAGCTAGACCACGAATCGGCGTCTTACACATGCACCCGACACACTTACATTTGTAAAACTCCGCCGGAGGCCCTTTTACACGCTCTCGCGACACACATACATATATATATATTCCCTCTCTCTAGCCTCCGAGCAATGACCTTCCGATTTATTGTAAAATTCGCGATATTACACCTAACTACACAACAACACACCTAACACAAAAAATTTGTAACAATAAATCCCTTTAATGAATAAATCAATATGTTTTATCCGATTAGTTTGATTAAATCGACCTCTCATCCTCCGCATCCTCCATTGATCGCACGGTCTCGTCCTTAGTCCGTAGAGTTAAATCTCTAGACTTAAAAAAAGACCGACGAGCGGGGCCTCATAGGATAGAGTAAGAGCGGCATACGCCGTTGACCTGTCCGTGAGAGCACATAAACTCGCTCGACTCTGCCGCAGCGGGATCGCCAACCTGCTGTGCGGAGATAGTAGAGATGTGCGAATCAAAGATTTTTTATGTCGAATCGAATCGAATCGAATTAACGAATTTTCATTCGAATCGAAGCGAATCGAATTACAGTAGACTCCCGCTATAGATTCGCTGTAGGACGAACATTCTCGGAAACAGAGGTGCCA
>NW_018020673.1:568974-571160 GCF_002006095.1 Pseudomyrmex gracilis | reverse complement strand
AAACTTATTTTTTTAAGTAAACTTGTTCCAATTTACTTTCAAGTAAACTTGAAGTTTTTGTGAAGTTTTTTTTGAAGTTTTTTGAAGTAAATTTTCCTAAGGGAGAGATTAGCTTTTCTGTCAAAACGGCGAGACGTCTATTATACATTTTCGAAGTTAAAACTAATCAAAACTTACCTTCATTAAACTATGAGTCAGATGCGATTAAATAGGCTTGCGTTGCTTTTTATAAAACGAGATGCAACAAAGAAGATTGATTTTTCAGATGTAATTAAAGAATTTGCAAGCATCAAAGCTTGCAAAATTAATATTTAAATATTTATATAATAAATATTTTGTTGTTTATTGAAATGTAATTTCTTTATACAATTTTAATTTATTTTAAAAAATTTAGTTTATTAAAAGTTTTAAAGTTATTTAAAATTTAGACCTTATTGTTTATTTTTTTATATAAATTGACGTTTTTTTTAAAAAAAGTAAAAGTGTAAAATAAAAAGATGTTGAGCACTAAATTAAAAGAACTGTTTGTTAGTTATTTGAGTGGTCATTATCAGAATAAGAAAGGTACGGGAAGGAAAAACCGCTCCAGGTGCTGTCTTTTCTTCCTACGCCACTGATTCAAACCAACACGTAATAGTATAATAATATAATTGTACCACAAAAACATGAATTATTGCTACTACAATTGCCACTACAATTGCCATTACAATTGTTACTGTCGCAGTCAGAAGAATCGAAATTCTACAATAAATGAATCAAACCTGTTTGAAGACATCTACATCAGCGAATCGGGTAATATGTAATATGGTAATATAATATATAATGCGTTGCGTTGTGTACGGTTTGAAAGATCATTTTCTTCTGTAATATATAAAAAGCAAAAAGGCGCAAAGTTTTCTTTACATGCACATAATAGGCTATAAAATGACGTGAAGCATTATTCGATTGATTGCGGAAACTCGAGGAAACTGGGGACAAAAGTGGTTAGCATTAAGAACAATTGCACAATTTTTGAATAAAATCTTACATTTCTTAAAGTATTGTAATTAATTTTTACAGTTATCCCCTATTTTTTAATAATGTACATATACCAGCATGTAAAATAAATTAATAAACTTTTGCAAAAATAATATTAGCCACTTATAATAAGTCAAATAAATAAAGCGTTATTACAAATAAATATGCATACGTGTATTTTTAGATTGGAACTTTTACCAACTGAAAAATAATTGATTCATATTTATAAAATTCGTTTCTCATATCCAATATAGTGTCTCTATAATACCAGTATATAGTTTGTACATTAAACAAAATCTTCAAGTAAATGACTTTTGGCTACTTATTCGCGCTTCCTGGCCCATATCGTAAACATCTATTGACTTACAGATTTGTAATCTACGCAAAAATATGTGTATGAAATATATAAATATGAAAATGTCACCAAAGTGACATACCTTTTATGCAAAATTATCAAATTTTTTTACAATAATAAAAATTTATATTATCTATTTTTTCGAATTTTATATTTATATGTATTTTATTAGGGATAAAATCTGATGATAAAAAAGTTCTGCAATGGTAAATAGATGATAAATACACATCAACATTGGTTTGAGTAATATTCACGATTATCGACGAACCTTTCAACAGGTCTTCTCCAAATTATATTTGTTTGACAACTTTAAATAGCTGAAACTAGTTCGTGAGGTCTATGGAATTTGACGTGATACAGAAAACTTCTTCTTCTTTTTCACTCTTGCGGCAGGGTATAAAGATTATGAAACTTTGAAAAACTTCTGTTTGTGAGAAGAACACGAATTAGAACTCTCCAATAAAATGAGGTAAATATCGAATCTTAAAGCAACGAGTAAGCTCTAAGTAGAGATAACGGGACTGCGGAGATATAGACGAATTACTTTTATAAAGAAATCACGCGAAGAATTCTTTCAACACCGCGGTCGACTTTACAGCCATTTTCTCTCAAATGGTTTTAGCTCGCGGTTTCAACCGCGACATTTGAAACCTGGTTTGTTCTGTATTACTTCTTATTTCAGACAGTTTCCTCTTATTCCGGGAGATTTATATCCGTTCCTATACATACACAGTTTGTCCGGAAAGTTCCCGGACTACGTGAATTAAAAATCGAAAATGAAAGATATGGTTTATTAAACAAGTTTACACTTCAA
>NW_018020673.1:544836-563629 GCF_002006095.1 Pseudomyrmex gracilis | reverse complement strand
ACTAAGTAGTTCCAGCGTTGACCGCTCGATAGCGCCGCTTACCCGCGCTAGAAAAAATCAGTCCGGGAACTTTCCGGACAAACTGTGTATATACGGCGGAAATGTATCGCATACGTCCCGATTATGAAAATACAAAACTGAAGACAATAACTTTCGAATCTCTTAAGTTGGCTTCTCTTCCAAGGATTTATCAATCGAACAATTTTCGCATCACTCGCATTTATTAAATTGTGTGTCGATTGCTATAAAAAGCAGACAAATTGTTTTACACAGCGTAATTGCATATTTGATTATTTCCCGCGATGAAGAATTTTTCTAAATTTATTTTGTATTAATTAATATTTTCAAGATTTTCCACATATAAAATATAATAAAATATCTATATAAGATATTATATAAATATATATCATAATATTGTTACGTCCTGACCCATGAATACGGAGCGCAACAGACAACCGTCGTTTTTGCGTAAGTCTCTGCACAACAGACACAGATGACCTTCTGTACGAGACTCGAGCGAGTTTACTTGCACTCACAAACAGGTCAACGGCACGCGCCGATATTACTTCGTCTAGTGGAGCCTCACTCGTCGGTTCCTTTTTAAGTCTAGAGCGTTAGCTTTAATAACTAAGGACGGGACCGTGCGATCAATTGAGGATGTGGGAATGAGAGGTGTTTTAATTAAATGTGTTGGTCTCTCATGCAAAATACATATTTATTCATAACGCAACATATTTATTACAATTTTAGTTTGCAGTGAGGATATGTATATGTATGTGTGATCGCGATGTTTACAAAGGATCGGCGCGTCATCACTCGGAGGCCGGAAGAGGCAAGATAGGTGTGTGTATGTAAGATGTGGATAGAATCTCACAAATGTGTGTAGGACCAATATGATTTTACAAACGTATTCGTGCGAGTGTGCTTCCGATTTGTGACATGATCCTTGTGGTAGGGAGATCAAGGGGAGATTTCTTAGATTGTGTAGCGAATGGGTAAAGGATATTAATGTAAGAAATTGCAGGTATGAAGATTTCTAGTTTTAGAGAATTAAAACGAGAATGAATATAAATATAAATAAATAAATAAATATATATATATATATTGTGACGGGCACTTCGCTCTTGGATCTTGTAGCGGAGGTGCCGCACACCTTCGGCACGTTTGTTTCCAAAAACACTAGATTTTACTCACCACATGCGATAGTTGGGCGCCAGGCATGGCTTTACACGCCGAATTCCAAAAATCTCGACTTAGACAAATGTTTTACGACAAATAACTTTAACGTGACGGTAACATCACTCGGCAGCTCAGTTTTATAACAATTACGGAGAGACGTGGGCTCAGGAGGCGGTGTTTAAATGAAAGCAGAGAAACTTGCTCGTTGATTGATGATTAAATTAAAATTTAATATTAACAACTTGTAATGAGTCTGGCCGATCGCCGGCCAGAATTATATCGGTAATACAGACAAAAGAAAGAAACAAAAAAACAATATGAAAAAATAAATAATTAGTCTTAAAGAGCCGTTCGCAAGATGTTGTGCGGAAAATATGTCTTATATGTGTGTACAAATATATAAGTAAATTCACGTTTTTTCACGTGTGTTTTTCGAATTGAAATTTCAATTCTTAAATTCATATAGGATGCTAGTTTTGCATCTCATATATGATAGACCCCGAATATCCCCCCTAATTAATTTAAAATATTGCGAAAAAAACTCTTCAGCCAGAAGTCGAACCTGGAATCTCCGGCTTTCCGGGCCGTCGCCTTCCCTGTTAGGCCGAGGCACTTGGAGTTTGTCTCGCAATACTTCGTACATCTATTAAGATGTTTCTGATACTGTATTAACCGCTTATTACGACAGCGTAGATTTTAACAATCAATATTAAATTGAGGAGACAAACTCCACTTACTTATATATGTATACACACATATAAGACATATTTTCCGCACAACATCCTGCGAACGGCTCTTTAAGACTAATTATTTATTTATTTATTAAGTTTAATAAACTTCATGAGCCTGAGGAGATCCTCAATTTAATATTGATTGTTAAAAAAAACAATACATACGGTAAAAGAGCGCATTAAAAATGTTACATAGATAGATAGATAACAGGGAGCGAGGGAGTTGTGAGACCCTATTGTCACCTAGATCTATAAGATCCTCTGCGACTCCCGCTAGTTGTTTATCGACCAAGCTGCTAAAGCTCGGCATTTGCTGCCAGGCTATACAGATGGCCGATTTTAATTATTTTCAGGTTCTCGGGCTCCACAAACATGGAGCCCAAGGATCTGAATCTCTTGAGTGCTAGAGACGGGCAGCGACACAATATGTGCACGCTGTCCTCCTTTTCCTCACCGCAGAATCTACAACTACTCCCCTCAACTAGGCCTAAGTTGAATATATGTGCCTTGAAGGCTCAATGCCCTGTGAGGAGACCGATACACAGTCTTTGTCTGTACTTACTCATTGTTAGTAGTTCCTTTGTCCTACCTGGCAATGGCTGAGTCATCAGGGCCTTAGCTTGGCGGCAGCTCTTCAGTATCTCTCAAAAGGTCCTGTGCTCCCTTTTCAGCCAGTCCTTGATATGGTTTTTCCCTGTTGCAAAGGGAACTCCAACTATCTGGCAGACTGGTTCCTCTAAGGTACCCAGTTTTGTCAGCCACTTCATTGCCTTGGATACCTTGGTGGCCAGGTACCCAGACTAGCGTGATGTTGTTTCGCTCGCCCAATCTGTTTAGAGCTTGCATACAGTCCCAAACTACTGATGATTCAGTGGTGGTCTTGGCAAGAGCTTCTATGGATGCTTTGCTATCCGTATAGATATTGATCCTCTTAGTTTTCGTCTCTCTTGAGAGTAGGAGTCTTGCACATTCCAGAATGGCCAAGACTTCCGTTTGAAAGACCGTGGCCAGTTTACCCAGAGAGAAAAACTTTCTGTGATTTGATCCTGGACAGTAAATGCCTGCTCCATAGCAGCCGTTTGCTCCAGATCCATTAGTGAACCATGCATAAGTGCCCGGCTGGATCTGAAGATTTCTGTTTTTCCAGCCCTGGTAGTCAAGTTTATGGAGAACGTCTTGTCCACTTAGCGTATTCTGGATATTCTGTCTTGCTTTAAGGTAAAGGGAGGTTTATGAAGAAATCCGAGTTTGGCAGCGCCAATGATAATCAATCTTAGAGGTGGAATGGTAGCGCAGAGCGCTACTTCCAGCGCTTCTGTTGGTGTTGTTCTCATAGTCCCTACCGCAGCCCTCAAGTAATTACCTTGTAGGCTTTTTAGTAGGTTCTTTGACTCCATCTTTTCCACTCTGGGTCACCAAACAACAGCAGCATATGTTAACCTCGGTACTATTTCCTGGTATTTCCTGGTAAAAATTATGGCCTTGGTCTTTGATGGATTAGCCCTAAGTCCTTTTAATTGACACCGGTCTTGCGTGATCTTAAGGGCTTTTTCCATAGTCTCCTTAAGTATTGAAAGAAAGTTGCCCCGCACTATAATGGCCACATCATCAGCGTAGCCAAACGCGAGGAAACCTGTCTTCTGTAATTTATATAAAAGTTCGTCCACGACCAAGCATTACAGCAGGGGGGATAAAATTCCTCCCTGCGGGCATTCTTTGGCGGGAAAACCATGCACGTTTGAATCCCCATGATTAGCAATCAGGGTTCTTCCTGTTAGCATGTGTAGGAAAATTAATTTAAATTTATTCAATAATAGCGACCTCTTACATCCGAAAGGGTTAACTCATTGCGATAGCTGTAAAAGTCGATAGTATTAATCGATTGTAATGACTCCTCGAGAGTCGAACAGGCAGCGCTGAAGCGACCAGCCGGTAACGCCGGTTAAGGCCATGTGGCAGAAGAGTGCCGTACCTCGTGTGAGAAGAGTTTTCCCTGTTGCTCTTTCTGAACGGTGCGCGCTAAACTCAATCTAATTAGTCTGTTCGATCGTTGATCGCGGTGACATTATTTTGTATAATTCTAAATAGTATTTGTAAGTGCGGTATAGTAAATAGTGATAATAGATCTTTTATTGTTTATTTCTTACATCTCCAGAAATATTACAGTTGCTTTTGTTCCCGTTCCACCGTTCCTACATTCAACGGTTTTCAGCCACTTTGACTAAAATAAATCATTCAGATCCTACACATGCTTTGTATCCAGTCTGCTAGTGCGGCTGGAATGTCGTGTCTGGTCATTGAATCCCCGATTACATCATATGAGGTGCTATCAAAAGCTCCTTCAATGTCCAGGAAGACGCCCAGGGCATATTCTTTTGCCTCCAATTGCTTCTCGACCCCGCTCACAAGGTGGTGCAAGGCAGTATCCGTGGATCTGCCCTCCCTGTAAGCATATTGGGAAGAGGCCAGTGGATGTGTAAGCAAAGGTCCGTTCTTAAAAAATCCGTCGATTAGCCTCTCCAACGTCTTAAGTACGAAGGAGGTAAGGCTGATCGGTCTGAAATCCTTGGTTGAAATATATCCATTTCTGCCAGGCTTGGGGATAAAGATCACTCTTGTACCACTCCAGGCCTGAGGAACATGTCTTAGGGCTATACTTGCTCTAAAGATTTTAGTAAGTGAACCGACTAGTACCCCCAGTCCCTCCTGAAGAAGGACGGGATAGATACCGTCTGGTCCAGGTGATTTATATGAATTAAAGGTCTTAATAGCTCATTCAACTCCTTTTGGATGGACAACCTCAGCTGCCAGACGCCACTCCCTGGGTTTATATACCCTAGGCTTCGGCCGGCGAGGTTGTATGTTATTGTCAAAATCTGAGAAATGGACTTCCATTAAATGTTTTAATGTGTCCGACGCCTCCTCAGTAACATTCCTCGTTGGAAGCTTAAGACAGCCCAGGTGGAGACGGTGATCTAAGCTGAGAATTCTGTGAAGCCTGGATGCCTCTGGGGTACTCTCAATGCATTCACAGAAGTGTTTCCAGCTTTTGTGCTTTGCTTTCTTGATTTCCTTGCTGTACTCTCGTTGAGAGCTTCTGAAAGCCTCCCAGTGTGCTGCAAGTCTAGTTCTTTTTGCCTTACTGAATTTCCTCCTCGTTTCCAATCTGAGCTTTTCAAGCTCTTTGTTCCACCAGTGGATCTTAGTCACCGGGCTCCTTGGTTTTGGTGGGCAGTTTAACTTGTAGGCATTTGCAATGGCGTTCTTTAAGAAGTCCGCCGCATTTTCCAAATTATTTTTGGTCCTGAAACTGGTTGGGGGCTCAACAAGCTGCGCCTGAAGATCAGCCCTAAAGCCCTCCCAGTTGGTTTTTTGTGGGTTACGAACCCAGCTGATTTGCGGTAGTTGCTGAAAAGTTAGGCGTATTTGTCTGTAATCAGAGCCAGAGGGCTCATTCGAGACCCTCCAGTCGTTCATCAAACCCGCCATCCTCTCCGTACAAACCGTGATATCAATGACTCTGTCTTCTGGAGTCCAGGAATGTCGGCTCGTTTCCTCTGTTAAGAATGGTTAGTCCTGTGCCCACTAGGAAGCCATGCAGACTCTCCCCCCGCGGGTTGATGTTTGCACTTCCCCATCCTACATGATGGGAGTTTGCATCACAACCCAGCAGGAGTTCAAGCCTCCTGGCCTTTGCATAGGCTACCAGGGCTTTTACTTCTTTCGGTGGTGGATCGTCCATGGAGTCGTAGGGCATATAGACTGACCCTATGAGTACCTCCATGTCCTCTTCTTCAGCCAGCTTTACTCTCACCTTGATGACTGTGAGGTCCTCGCTGCTGAGCTGTAGCAGAAAGATAGCATTTAGTCCTTTAACCACTATGCAAGATCTTACTCTTTTTTCCGAGTGTGCTTTGTATAAACAGCCACACCCACTCAGACCTTTTATTGCACTGTTTACAATCCAAGGTTTTTGGATTAGTGCAATACTTGTATGCATCACAGCCATGCTCCTGGTTAAGATAGCCGAGGCGCTTTTGCTGTGGTGCAAATTAATTTGGGTCATTTGGATGCCAGGAGGAGCCATTTTTAGGCAGTCTCAACATCCTCCGACGTCTTCTTCTTCTTAGTCGCCTCTCCGCGCTCCCGTCCCGCCACCTTAACGGCGGCTCGGCCGAGACTGAGAAAAGGCCTGAAGCCACAGTGCTTCAAGGCTTTCAGTGCCGAGTCGCCAGGCAGGAGAAGTGGGCGCTCAAGGCGTCCCTACTGTACGTCCCCTTATTGACGACCCATTCACTGGTTGCCAGCCCTGTGTTCTGTTGGTTGAAGAGCTTTAGAGCCTCCTCAACATCTATGTCAGGTTCCTCCACATGCACCACCACCCGGGTAGCTCACCGACCGGCAGCACACGCAGAGAAATTCCCCTGACTTTTGCCTCGGAAGAGTGGACCTTAAGCCACTCCGCCGACTCTTTATTGGCGCACACAACAATGAGTGCGCCATCCCTTTCCCAGGAACCGGTGAAGGTGGGGGCTTTGTCATTTTCGGACATGCCAAAAATAAGAGTCTTGATCAGTTTCTTGATCTCAACCACCTCATTGGTTCCTATTTTCTTGTCAGGGTAGCCTTCCAGTACGAGGGCCATCCTAACCAGTCCTATTGTCACCTGTGATTACGACCCCTCATTTTTGAGTCTCTTGCCCTGGCGATTTTCTAAGGGGCTGGGAGTAGTGTGCTCCGGCCTGGCGCGCTTTGCCGCGCCACCCCCAGCTCCACCTTTTGAGCAAGAGGCTGCGGGAATAGAGGGGGCCTTATTGCCCCCACTCTTCCTGGCTAGCATCTCTTTATTATAACGGCGCCTAGCGGTCTCGCTATATCTTATGCGGTATTTTGGGGCTTCTGAGCCCGCTCCCGCACTGCAAGATTCCCCTGGGCGTTTACCTCTAGAAGAGGCTTTGCCCTTGGAGACTGATTTGGGGGTGATTGTATTTTTATTAAACTCCATTTTGTTCCCACGAGAGCGGTCGCGCGGTCTCACCCAGCCAGAGCCGCGAGTGGCTGGGGCTTGGCTCCGTACTCCTGGATTTCGCCCGATATCCAGGAGGCACCGTTCACGACGCAACTCCCCTTGCGCCACCCAGCTCTCGGCACGGTCGCTCACACCTTAACTTGGGGGGTTCCTCTTAATTAGTCTCAGACGGGCCAATCCCTGAGCGGATGACCACCGCCCGCGACCTTAAGCCCCACCACCCGCTCCGGCGCGAGAGCCCACAGCCCCCGAGGACACCAGATGCTCACTTTCTGTGGTCAATTGTTGTCCCGTCAGATTACACTTCCATTGTGATGACACTACCAGGCAAACCCGCCAGCGTCCAGAGAGGAGCTGACGATCAATGCCCGGCCACGCCGTCACCAGCATGCTGGGAACAAAGTAACGTTCCGTGTAATTACTGCGAGGCGGCCAGACCACGTGCGCATCGAGCGCTCCGCGAGTCCCGAGCTCCCGCCTCGGAGCTACTACAAGGTGGGAACCCATTCGGGGGGGTCCGACCCTAACAATCCTTTAGTTTTTTCTCTCGCACACTGTTTAATCGGCAAATCACTCACTAGTCTACCAGAGAATGATTTCTCCTTTGTCCCAGGCAACCGTTTGTTTACCTGGCAGCACATAACAAAGGTACGGCAGAACTTTTGGGCACAATGGAGTCTCAAGTCCCTCAATGAACTTCAGGTTCGCAATAAATGGATCAAGGAAGAAACTAAACCAAAAATTAGCACAATCGTGCTTCTCAAAGAGAAAAACTTCTCTTCTATACTCAATAAGTGCTAGGTAAAATCGTAAAAACCTATCCAGGCAAAAACGGGACCGTGCGAACAATAACGGTGAAAACTGCAACCGAAGAATTCAAACGAGCGACAAAATATGTATGTCCGTTACATATCGAATCATAATTTGTTTCCGCAAAGGAGCAAACCACAAAATACAAACTAACATGTTACCATTGTAAACATTTTCTATGTAATACGTATAAACAGCTCAAAGTTGATCGGTACTCTCTCAACGAGGGGAGTATGTGATGTACAAGATGACACATAGATGGGCCCACTACTCTGCGCAATCGATTAATATTGTACTACGAAAAATGATGCGTTTCGTAGAATACATTCAATTCTCATGCAATTGGTGCGGATGGGCGCGCCCCGCCACCATCCGACGAACAAAAAACGACGTGAAACAACACAGTCGTTTGTAAGAAACGATCAACAAATAACCTATATCAAAAATTAATTACCTATATCAAAAATTAATTTTTTCGAGTCCTCGTAAGCGAAACATTGAGAGAGACCGAGTTCTGGTAAGCGAAACATTAAGACAGACCGAGTCCTCATAAACGAACATTGATAAAGGCCGAGTTCTCGTACAACAATACGAACATAATAAAATATCAGTGCTTTAATTTTGTTTGTATCGACAACCCCTGAAAATCACAAACATATGGCTTTGGCGATACAAGCGGTTATTGATAAAACAATGGGAGTTTTAAAAGCAACGCAAAAGCATTCGGTTCCCAGAGGAATTTTGTTTTGTTTAGTAAAACAATTAAAACTTAATTCAAATCTTTCAATTGAGATTATTGTAAATAATCGTCTGGGAAGAAAGCCAGTATTTTCTCTGGAAATAGAGTAGGCACTTGTTTGTAGAAACCTAACCTATGACAAAGAAAAAAGAATCTGAAATGTCCAATCAAATTCAAACATCAAAGAAAATTTTGACAAAGATAATGCAGAGTGTATGGTCTGCGGAAGATTATAGAGTTTAAGTAAGACTTCTGATAGAGATTGGATTCAATGTAATAAATGCAAAAATTGAAGTCACAAAAAATGTGTAAACTCTAATAATAAAAAAATATTTATTTGCACAAAATAAATAAATGATTTTTAAAGTTATTTGTATATTTATTATTAAAATATATGTTAATTAAATAAAAGTAGTTGTGTTACATCGTTATTTTTCTTCTTTCAAAGTGTAAATTCTACATAATATGCTATTCCATATTAGGCACATATAATGTCTGTTCGTTTTACCTGAACTGGCCGCTCTAGGTCAGAGTTTATCCTTCTTTTTCCAACGTAGAGTAAAGAAGATAAACTCTGACCTAGAGCGGCCAGTTCANGTAAAACGAACAGACATATAGTATTCCATAATAGGTACACCATGAACTTAACATGAGAAATAACGACTTCAAAGAAAACAATAGATATCTCTTAAACTGTTAAATTTAAACTTTTGCTTCCACGATTTGAAAGGGCACCATTTGAAATGTCCTAAAAATACATAGTATTTATGTTCTTATAAAAATTCGGCAAGTAGGTAAAACAGGTAATCAACAAAAAATATTCTATATTTGGGCAACTTACCCTACTATTTGGCATAAAAAAAAGTTTGAAAATTGAGGACCAAAAAATGGGCAAAAAAACAGGTCTTCTTGCCATCATTCTCTACAAAATCAATTGTTCTTCTTGTGAAGCTTTTTATGTAAGTCAAACGGGAAGACAATTGCGTACAAGATTGGCTAACGCAGTTTTTATTTAAAATAAATTATGAACAGCAATCAGCTGTTAGTAGACACCCCACACAAAACAAAAACTCTATTAGACATCTATTAGACGTCGACAGCTCCATGCGACGTTTAATAGATGTCTAATGAAAGTCTTGATGGATGGATGTCTGTGTGGGACTGTACCCAAATAGCACATGGACGTCCTTTGAAAATTCAAAGGATATCTTATACGGACGAAACAGATATCCTGTGGATATCCTATTTTAATCCCAGGATCTCTTCTGGATGTCCTAAGGAAGAGCAAATGAGCGCTCTTTTTAGTCCCTGAATTATCCTTAGGCTATTATATATATGTGGGACGTTCCAAGGATTCTTACAGGATATGTGTAGGACACCCCAAGAACTTTTACAGAATATAAAAACCATATCTTTTACATTAATATTTTTTGAAAAAAATTTGGTAATTGTTTAGAACTCTTACAGAAAAATAATAGAACAATTTTATTACTAAAATACTAGTATATTGGCAATAGTAATATAACTCAGCATTTCTGTAAGAAATATTTTTTATTCTTATTTCTTCTTGAAAGCCTGATACTGTTCGCTTTTCAGCTTATATACTCGAGAGAAGGGATCAACTCGGAAAAAATTCTAAGGTGTCGAATGGATTTGAACTCGTGATCTCTTTGTTCGCAGCTCCTGCACTCAGACTGCAAAGCTATTAGACTTAATTATTAAATTATCCTCTATTTCAGAAACATAAGTAAACTCTATCTCTATATTCAAAATTTCGACGATATTTAAAGAAGTAAATGAAAAAATACAATACTCTCTCTCTCTGGAATGTGAACGACGTTTTTTACAGAAAAATATTACTGGCTATCTTCGGCACAAATATCATCAGTAATTTTGTGCCAGTAATGTACTAGTATGGTAAAATTTTCTTATACAGAAAAGCAATAAAATTATTTTACAAAAATGATATAAAATCTGTCAAATAAATATATAATAAAGTTTAACAGATCTCGATCGTTCATGTTCAAAAAACGTCCAGAGAACGATAGAATGTCCTTTGAAAAATCAACATCTAATATAGATAATAGACAAAGTAGATATCTTTTAGACATCCAGTGGTTATCCAGAGGACATTTATATTTTTTATACTTATAACATAAAAATTCTAAATTACATTAAATTTTTTATATAATTAAAAATAATCATGTATGCATAGTAAATTTTCATAAAATACATTTATAATGATATCTTAAAATGTCCTGTAAATGTCCCGAGCCGTCTTGGATATTGTTAGGATAATCCTAAGAACGTCTTGTGCTATATAGGTAGTGACTTCGGTCACGATTTCCAGAGTGGGATAGTGTTGAAATTTTGGACTCTGAACAGTTTTACCACAAAAGATTAATCTCAGAGATGTTACATATTAAGATGCAAAAAGCAGAGGGATTAATATAAACTCTGAAAGATAGAGCTCCTTGACTCTATATACATCTCTTTACTAAAGAAGCTAAATTAGTCACATGTTGTTAATCACGTGACGTTTTCCTCTTCTCTTTTTTTTTTGAGATCTTGGTTCTGTTTTTCGGCTTTTGTACCTTGATACCTATCATATCTAGTTGTTATGTCAGACAGTTATGTTCGGTTCTGTTTTTCTGGTGTGTTGGCAATTGTAAGACTGGCGTTAATCTAATTAAGAGTTTGTTATTTATATTTTCTTATTCTTTTCTTGACATTTTTATTATATTATTATTTTTGACGGTTTTTAATTTCTGACTTTGTAATTTTTTATTTTATTTTTGACTATTTATTAATTATGTAAGTTATAATTAATTAAGTTTTGACCATTTATTAATTAAATTTATTAATTCATACAGACTAATTTATCATAAATTATTTATTTTTTTATTTAATTTATTTATTTTTATAGCCTCCGTATGCATACGCTTCACATTTCTATGTGTTGTTTATGACATAGATATTTGACTTTTTTTTGTTACCAGCATGCATTAACGGTTATTGTGCTGATTTGTCAGATATAAGTGTGTGTATGTGTACTTGTTTATTCTTAATATTTACTTTTATTATGTAACCTTATGACTAGTTATTCAAATTTCAGTTTTTCATTGATCATAATATTATTCTTTAATGTGGCTGAAAATGATCTAAACAAATAAATACAGATCGAAACGTCTTGTAACGACTGTGAGTTGAATTATCGTGTTTGATTCCACCGCTATCAGTCGACAATCGATTTTTGGGTTCTCTTTTTTAATTGTTTTAAAATTACAAAACCGTTTTTAACCATTTATTTACTGTACATACTATTAATACTTTTAATACATTATTTTAAATAGCAATTATATAAAAAGTTCCGATATAATAATCATACAATCATATCTCTAAATTATTTTTTGTCGCGCTTTCGGACGATCGTATCGCGAATATTAAGTGCAACTACCGTATTTTGCGCGAATGAACGACAGGTGCATTTTGATCACGTGTATCGGGTATATCTTTCGCGCTTTCTGACGTGAGCGTCCCAGCGGGAAGCAGGAAAATAAATAAATGACGAGCGATTCCCGCGGGTGGCTGCTAGCACCACGAGGCAAAGAGCAATTTCTGTGTAGATAGCGCGAGAATTATGGCCCCTCGCGAAGCGGGACGGAGGTTTAAGCCCTCCTCGGGTGTTCGCTGGCCTTACAACTCCGTAATTTTTACTCTCTGAGAAGTTAAGAGTAATTTACTGGCTTCCACGTTAGACGTTATTCGGTCCTCGAGAGCGAAGACGCGTCGTCGTGCTGCGCTGTGAACGTTTCGGTAGCTTCCGTTCTTGTTAATTGTCTTTCCTTGATGAACTTGATTTTCAACGGGCGAACAAGAACGGTGCTGTAAGATGGATGTCGGCAATATCACAACAAAGATAGCTATTCGTCCTCAGCTCTTAACGAGAACGTGTTTACCCGCGGCATGCGGTCGGTGAACTTGTGAAGGAATTAATGCAATAACCTAGTGCAGTTTGATAACAATGGCGAGTGATATAATGAGACGTTTAAATAGCCGAAGGTATTCAACGTAATACACATCATATATATATACGCAACACAAAGTGATACTATAGAAGATAAATTTCTTGAACACAAGCAATACGAGAAGAGTAATGCGACAAGATTAGTCTTTAATTAAAATTTTTTAATTAATTATTTAAATTTACTCTGCAAAATAGCATTTTCCATTGTACAGCACAAAATATAATTTTAGGATTTATGAAATAAGTTTCGTTCACGTTCTCGCACTTTCTATCAAACTTTATATCATCCACATTTTTCTTGCTTCTTTTTATTACGTAACGTTCAAAAATAATGATGCAATGTATTGCCGTTTCAGAGTTTATTGTTAAAACCTTGTCTTGACGTACATGTACGCGGGAAGATAACACGAGACTTTAAACCGCATATTCTTGAAGTTGCTCTTTATAAGGCTTTGCGAAAGCCCGAACAAGATAACACGGAAAGAGAAAGAAGACATAACTTGTATCTAACTTTATCCGTAGCGAAAATCGAGCAGCTGAAGAGAATATAAATAAGTGCATGAGAAGTGTTGCTATCCCAACACTTTTATCTAATTTTATAAAACTAATATCAAATATACGCCTCTCTCGTTCTATGTTGACGCGTTTTAAGAATTATAAGCTTCTTATTACAGTCAAATCTCGACAACTCGAACTTCTATAACTCGAAAACCTCTATAAGACGAAAATTTTGTTCATTCTCTTCTACTCCGCGAAAAGGAAAAAAGAACTTCAATAAGTCGAAACATCTACAATTCGAAGATTTTAGCTCTTCCCTTGAGATTCAAAGTATCGAGGTTCGACTGTAGTTATCTTACCTTTAAAAGAAAATTTCTATCACAAAAAAATTTCGATATATATACAAACCAGAGAGTATGATCTACGCACATTGAATTTCTCTCCGGTATTAATCTAACAAGGATTGAAAGAGAAAGAAAAGAAAAAAAACTCGGTGCCATTAATTCGGTTGGCTGAGATTTGGACATAGGCCTCGGGGATTCATTATGTATTAGGCGGGTCGACTTGGTTCTTCAGCCGATTAAAGTCAAAGCGATCATGAAAAGGCGCCGACTCAGCCATGAAAATCTTCGAACATAACTTTCTCCATATTAGTTTCAAATCTCCCGAGATAATACGATGTTGCGCACGAATGCAAATCGTAAGAAATATAATTCACGAAAAAATTTGCGGACACGTTTCTCCCTGCCATTATTATACTACTTTGCTAAATATGTTAAAATCGTAAAAAAACTCAAATTATCGCAATTGACAAATATAATATTTTTATAATATCTATGGTCATTTCCAAACCACGCATTTTTATTTTAAAGTCACTTTGCACTTGACACTCAAGAAATAAAGTAATCGCAAAATATTGCAGAAATGGAAAATTCAGTTAAACGTGTCAGAACAATAAATACGATCAAATTGTCATCTGAAGGCTATAATGTTCTATATCTATTGATTTTCCATAGCTCTTAAGCAAACGAAATATCTTCCAGTTTCCGCGAGAAACTTGTGATTAATTGGAAGTTCCACAACCAGATTTAATTAGTAATTATAAGCTATTTGGATGTGGGAAAATCTTTGTCGCGCACACAAAACGATTCGAACGATCATCCTTTTTACTTTATGTTTTTTATGCTAGCCTCTTCAATCTGTTAGCAACGTCTGAAAAGCTCAAATTGCGGCCAAGTGGTAGTAGTGGTGATAGTGGTGATGTAGGAAGCGCGTTTTCGCGAGACAAAGCCGGATTGTTCCGCGGAGGAAGAAATGGAACGATCCTGGATTTCCCGCAAACTGAAACCCAGCACCCTTTTCTCCCCACTCTTCGCTCTCTTCCCTTCCTGTTCTATCTTCACCGCGACGTTTGTAGCGAAAGCTCGTTATATTTAAGCCGAGAAATATATACACGTGTACACGCCAGTTAACGCGGCTGTTACACATGACTTAGTTAGCGCATTCGCCACGGTACGCTGAGTATTGCGAATTAAATTATTTTCATCGTCGTGTATAGATATGTACATATGTATGTATGTATGCGTATATGTATGGTGTGTGTCTGTATATATATATATTTGTGTGTGTGTGCGCACGCGCGTGTGCATGCGGCGAAATATAAGCGTGGCCAATTTTCATGCCGCCGAATTCCGATGTGACAATTTAACAAGAAACGTTCCCAGACGTGATGTGAGATACGACGCTATGCGATTTGACACGCGTTGCAAGACAAAGGATCATTTCTCAATAAAAAAGGTTAAAATTAACAAAAAATAAAAATTAAATGACTGTGATATTCTAGTTATGTTTCTTATTATGTACTAAAAACATTGAGAACACCTTATTTGAACAAATTGCTTAGATCTTAGGCTACCAAAAAATACATTAGTGATTTAATATAGAAGACCATCAAGTCTAGTAATTATTTTTTATCTAGTGACCATTCCATCTAGTAGAATTATACCTAGAGCCTATCGCGTTCCCAAAATATACAAAGATAATTGTCTTTACAGAATAACAATCTCGTCTCTTAATAGCCCCCTATATGCTTTTGTCGAATTTTTACATGAAATTATTTATATCATAGTCTATCTAAATCTGACAGCCATATTAAACATAGTTTTGATGTTGTCAAAAACCTTAATAATATTTCAGATTCAAACCAGCATATAGAAATCTAAACCAGCTGTCCAAATACATAAAAACCCACAAAGATAGCATTTCCACTAAACAGCAAAAGAATGTTGTATATCACATTGAATGCGAACAATGTGATTCAAGTTACGTAGGACAAACAAAAAGACAGTTAGATACTAGGATAAATGAACATCGTAATTACATCACAAAAAGAAAAACACAAACATCGGTTTTAGCAACACTTGCCGAAGAAACGGGTCATACATTCGATTTGAATTCAGCAAAAATTTTAGATAAAGAAAGTAATTACTACAAACGCTTAACATCTGAGATGTTATATATTAAAAAACAAAAAGCGGGTTTGAATTTGATGCAGGCCACGGATCTATTAAACGAAATCTACTTACCGTTACCCGATAAAATCGAATATTAACGCACGCACACACACAGAGGGAGCAATATCTTTTTCTTTCTCTCAGTCAATCATAAACCTTACAATTCAAACAACATGGATAAATCCGTTTCTTCTTATCTGTCGGTTTTTGATGAATATACTGTATTTGTTATTGAATGGATTTTTTTACTTTTATATGAAATGACTACTTTTTATATTGTTAATCTTATGCCCAAGTAGCACGAAAACGTTCAGCAAATGTTAATTTTGTGTTAGACATGTTTTATGTTAGACCCCGAACACTGATCTAACATGTTGAACTAATATAAGTTTGAAATGTTCGTACCCAAGAAGCATAAAAACGTTCAGCGAATGTTAATTTTGTGTTAGACTCCGAACACTGATCTAACATGTCGAACTAATATAAGTTTGAAATGTTTGTACCTAAACGAAGAAAACGTTACGATTTGCGACTTTTCTTGGATCTTACATGTTAGTTTGAGAACATTCAGAGGACGTTTAAAAATTTTTTAAAACTATAAATTTAAAATTTACCCAAGTAGCATAAAAACGTTCTCGTAACATTTGGCGAACATTCTCAGAACGTTTTACTGAAACGTTCCCGTAACATTCGGCGAACGTTAATTAATTAAATGTAACATGAAATATATTTATAAATGTAACATAAAATATATTTGATTTATTAATAGTGATTGGAAACTTTGGCCATAAGGAGCAGACACGGTTGTTGATGTGTGCAGTTGCAAATAGTATTTTTTTATTGCAAAAATATATTATATGTAACAATTATGACTTAAGGCTTGTTGAAATTAATAACAAGAAATATATAAGGCTTTATGAGCCATTCGCAGGATGTTTGAGCGGAACCTGTGCGTGTATATATATATATACACATGTAACGAATTCAACTTGTAAAATTTTTACAAGTGAGTATTTTTTGAATTGAAATCTCAATTTTTAAATTCATACGGAATGCTGGATTTGCATCTCACATATGAGAGACCCCGGATACCCCCCTAACTAATTTTAAAATATTGCAAAAAAAACTTCTCCTTTATTAATTTTAACGAGCCTTAAGTCATAATTGTTTAAAATTACGCTGGCTGAAAATTAGCGTTAACAACATTATCAGATCATCTTCGATATATGTATGAATTGCGAGACTAACTCCAAGTGCCTCGGTGGCCTAATAGGGAAGGCGATGGCACGGAAAGCCGGAGATTCCAGGTTCGACTCCTGGCCGAGTAGTTTTTTTCGCAATATTTTAAAATTAGTTAATTTTATAAACTACGAACGGACGTGAGTATTGTGGTAATGGATCTTTGAGGACGTGAAAACAATGTTCGAAACAATGCTTGATTCAAATATAGCATTGTTTGAGACAAAAACTTTTGCGCTGTAAAAATGTACTTTAAATTATAATAATAATTAATAATTAATAATTAATAATAATAAGAGAAATATTTTTATCCACTGTTGCAGGGGTACATTACACTGCAATATTTTTAATAAAATAATAATTTAAAGAAATAATAAATAAAATGTGTACAGGATAGCTTGAAAATAAGTAGATAAAAATAATCACATTTTATATAGTAAAGAATAAGTGGTCTCGCGGACTGAGTGCAGGGGCTGTGAATTACAGAGGTCTCGAGTTCCAAATCCTGCCATCTTCTTAAGATTTTTTCAGATCCAGTCTCTTTCAATAGAGTTTATCGGTTGATTGGCGAGCTGAATCAGGCCTCCAAAGATTAATTCAAGTGAAATCTCGAAGCTGTTTAAAAACGCAAGCAGCGAAAAATTTTTTTATTCTCTCTGTGTAACGTTCGCCGAATGTTACGGGAACGTTTCAGTAAAACGTTCTGAGAATGTTTGCTGAATGTTAGGAGAATGTTAGTCTTAGCGAACTTTTAACATAACAAAAACGTTTTTCACTGTTACTGTTCTAACATTCGCCGAACATTCTGAGAACGTTTTTATGCTACTTGGGTGGTACATACGAATTTTTGATCAATTCCTTCATCATTCTTATAATATTTACCGATTATTTGTAGAAATTGAAAAGGACTCAAAAATAAAGTTGAAACGTTTTTCAACTGCATAATTCTATATTACTTTTGCACGTCACTGACTCTATTATCGCCCAATACACCACATTTTCTTAATAATATTGTCATGCAACCTAATCATATTCTCTTACTATTGGACATAGTTTCTTTTTTTACTAACGGTTTCATCGTTTTAGCTATGAAACGTAAGAAAATTGTGTGGAAATTTATTAGAACAAAAATTCCTTTACAAGAATTTTTATATGCACTTGAATTCATAATGACATTTACTTTCAGTTTGATGGCAAATTTTATAAACAGATTCACAGTATGCAAATAAGATCTCTAGGACTTTCTTTGATTATTACGAACATTATTTTGAATACCTAACTTTGATTATTACAAGATCTTGAGAGAACAGTATTGAAAAAATTAAATTTTAAACTGATGAATATATGTAAGTCTGGTCAGTAAGAGTCAATCGCAGGATGTTGTGCGGAAATAATGTGCGTATATATACGTATGCATACATTTATATATATGCATTCACGTGTAAATTTTTCACGTGAGTTTTTTAAACTGAAATAACAATTCTTTAAATCATATAGGATGCTAGGTTTGCATCACATATATGAAAAGCCCCGTATACCCTTCTAACTAATTTTTAAAATATTGCGAAAAAACTCCTCAGCTAGGAGTCGAACTTGGAATCTCTGGCTTTCCGGGCCGTCGCTTTCCCTGTTAGGCTACCGAGACACTTGGAGTTTGTTTCGCAATACTTCGTACATATATACTGTAATTTCGCTTTCTTCCACCAGCGTAAATTTACAAATGTTACATAATAGAGAATTATCTCAAACCTAGTATTTTATATGATTTAAAGAATTGTTATTTCAGTTCAAAAAACTCACGTGAAAAATTTACACGTGAATGCATATACAGGGTGTCCCAGAATTGGTTTAACATCTCTCGTAGGCAGGTAAAAGGAATAAAACTGAGTCGAAAAGTCCTATACCATTTTGCTAAATTCGCAATAGTTACTGAGATTTTAATTAACAAAGATCCGCGAATAAGCGTGCATCAGGCTGTCTTACGCGCGGAGGACAGCCCGGCGCGCTTCACACAATTACATTTTAATA
>NW_018020673.1:543351-544816 GCF_002006095.1 Pseudomyrmex gracilis | reverse complement strand
ATGCATGCTTATTCGCGGATCTTTGTTAATTAAAATCTCAGTAACTATTGCGAATCTAGCAAAATGGTATAGGACTTTTCGACTCAGTTTTATTCCTTCTACCTGCCTACGAGAGATGTTAAACCAATTCTGGGACACCCTGTATATAAATGTATGCATACGTATATATACGCACATTATTTCTGCACAATATCCTGCGATCGGCTCTTACTGACCAGACTTACATATATTCATCAGTTTGATACTAAAAAAGCTCGAGATAATCCTCTATTATTTAACATTTTTAAATGTTAAACTTACTTTTTTTTAAATATGATAACATTATAATTTTAACACAGCTCCGACTACTATAATAATAAATATTTACAATATTTATTTAATTGCTTTAATAGTTATCATAATAGACTATAATTCACAGTTGAAAGATAAAGACGTGAGTTTTTTAGACACCCAACCCGATTTGAATAGCAATGAATCATTCTTTATTGATACTATAAACCGATCTTTTTTGGCAAGTATTTGAAGTTTTATTCTATCACAAAAAGTTGCAACAATCATTAGTATGGTAGTCAGGACATACTTTTGACTCTCATCTTTCTTTTCGCTTAAAAAATTTAAATTTCACCATCGACACATTATTGTTAAATAACTATTCTCTTAGTTTAATTTTCAAAGATATGAAAAATAGAATCAAGTTTCTAATAAATAACAAAGTCAATGCATCTATTACTAGTAAGAATAGTTTTACTGCCTATTTCAGAATAATAATTACCAAAGATGTGCATCATTTGAAATGGATGTATTTAAAATAGAAATGCAAAATGTAAAATGCCTATTTTGTATTTTATATTTAAAATATATTTTTTCAAAACCTATTTTACATTTCCATTTAAATGGCTTTGATTATCCATTTTCTATTTCAAATACAATTTTCTTGTAAAAAATTACTTGAGATACAGTCTAACTTCTATTTTTGTTTTCTACGTATTTGTTCGTTTCCCTTTCACATACATATACAAAGGCTGCGTTTCGATACTCACTGCCAGTACTAAATCCATACTTTACATTATATGTACTATAGATTTGCAATATTGGCAGTAAATATCGAAACGCAATCAAACTACTATACATAAATACTTCTTCTACTGCTCTTTTTATCTATAACGAAACAAACTCAAGAGTTGCTAAAGTTCCGCTAGATTATGTAGTGTTTACAGTGATAATATAATGTGATTGGTGGAGAAATAAAATTATTAANAATGGAGAGGACACTTCATATTTGCATTTTTTAAAAACAATTTCATCGCCTACGGTCTCAAACCTTAACAAAAATAGAGTTTGATTATCAATATATGTACTACGCAGTGATGCTACTAGTATACACAGTTTGTCCGGAAAGTTCCCGGACTACGTGAATTAAAAATCGAAAATGAAAGATATGGTTTATTAAACAAGTTTACACTTC
>NW_018020673.1:536203-538332 GCF_002006095.1 Pseudomyrmex gracilis | reverse complement strand
TATACTAAGTAGTTCCAGCGTTGACCGCTCGATAGCGCCGCTTACCCGCGCTAGAAAAAATCAGTCCGGGAACTTTCCGGACAAACTGTGTATGTTCATTCTGTTATCCATAAAGCTTAGATATNGAGTGGGTATAGCCTATTCAAGCAATGAGTGGGACGTGTGAGCAAGATTTGAGAGACAGAAAAAATATACTTCTGTCCTGCTCATATACTATTTTTCTTTCTTTCATGTGCTTGCGCAAGTGCCACGTAATATACGAGATTTGTTTTATTTCCTGAAATAACCTGTAAAGTAGCAGCCAGTGCAAAGAAATAAGACAAACTAACGGTATTTTTTAATAGAATGAAATTAAAAAATAGGTTAAAATAAAATAAAAATATATTATACTTTAAAAAAAATATATTATATACTTTAAACACAAGTATATTATAGTCTCTTATATTTTAACAAATTGTACTTTAACATATATTATATTATACTTCAAAACTAATACAATTCAAAACTGATACATTTTTATCATCAATAAAATATATATTATACTGTGTGTGTGTGTGTGTGTGTGTGAATATATATCTTATTGATGATAAAAATGTATTAGTTTTGAATATTTGTGACGTATGTATTGTGTTTTTCCAGCGTCTTGAGAATTTAGCTTTGTGATATAAATGTATTTGAACATATGTTTCAATAATACAGTTTATCAATTTTATCCTGTCGTTGTCAAAAATATCTTAGTTTTTCATATGTTCGAACATAGAATCGTGCGTAAAACTATGATTAATCACAGCGTTAAAAACTTTTAGCATCAAGAAGTCTTTGATATTTGTTTTTACAAAAATAAGATAATTATTTTTCTTTNTAATTTTTTCACTCAACCCATTTTTTTATTTAATTCTATTAAAAAATACCGTTAGTTTGTTTTATTTCCTTGCACTGGCTGCTACTTTACAGGTTATTTTCAGGAACTAAAACAAATCTCGTATATCACTTGGCACTTGCGCAAGCACATGCGCAGAAAGCATGGAGATAAAGGAGGGAGCATTAAGAGATATTATAGGCGCGGGGAGTAAAGCCATGGTGCGGAGGGGGTTTGACCTCTAAACAACCTTCAGCTATATTTATATGGGCTACTAGTGCTACTATCTATTTGATGAGAGTGGTATTATTTCAACACATTGAGAGTAGTATTATTTGACGTTGGTGCGTATTAATCTGTTAGTGACAGGAAGAAAGTGTGAAAAATTTTAATAAAAAGAAGATTAAGAAGAAGAAAGAGAGATAAGTAAGACAGAATTAAATTAAAATAAGTCTTCCGCAATCTACACGTTATATTACATTTAATACTATAGGTTTAAATTTATAGTTAATAGTTAACATAAGCGTTACGGATGTTCTAAACTTTTATACTTATTTTAGAAAAAAATTAATTATAAAAATGCATTGCATAGCAAAAAACTGCCACAATAGATCATCGCAAAAATCTAAACAACAAGAGGAGTTAGAAAAAACTCAAAATATATCATTTCATGTGTAAGTATATACATTGTAATATGTTGTGATTTTAACTACATGTTAAAATAAATTTTAATTTTTATAATAAATTAACATTATTTGCAGGACAGTAAATTATGTTTATAAGTTATTTGTTTTATTTACTTATTTATTTACCTATATTTATTAAATGTTATAAATATCTATAATATAATATCTATAATTAATATTTATTAAATTTTGTTTTTTTGTTAGTTTTTTAAGTAAATATGTTTATTAGATTTCTTAAAATATCATTCTGGGCATTATTCCATCAAAGTATTGTGAAATTCTAACAGATGGCAGTACTAGTAGCTTATATAAACATGGCTGCATAGGCTTCATCTTTTTTCGACAACGCTCCTTCCTTTATCTCCATGGCAGAAAGAAAAATAGTACATGAGCAGGACAGAAGTATATCTTCTGTCTCTCAGATCTTGCTCACAGCTCGTCGCTGCTATTCCCACTTCATATCTATAAGCTCTATGAGCGCCAATAGAACGCCTTTTCTCGTATAAAGGATTAATTATGAAACTTTACAGAAGAAAAATGGGAGATTCTCTCTTTGAAAAACTTGTTCTTTTGAAAGCATCACG
>NW_018020673.1:512068-535343 GCF_002006095.1 Pseudomyrmex gracilis | reverse complement strand
ACGGCGCGCCGCTTGTAGTGCTGTGCGAACCATGGTGGTGTCATATTCGCTATACACGCACGAGCTACGAACCTATCCGAGCCTGTGTGAACGAATTCACGAGACAAGCCTCGACGATGGCGCGTTTCTTTTGACTCGTGCCACATTTACCGACATTCAGCAGGAAGAACGCGCCGCGCCGAGTCTTGCCGCGCTGGCCCATTCACACGACTCGCAGCGCGGCAAGTCGTGAGCCAGACTCGCCGAACTACGCGCCGTGTAATGGCACCTTAAGATCGGCGTACGCCGTTGACCTGTCGACAAATATAAACAAACTCTCTCGACTCTCTCACAGCGGGACTTCCATGTCCACTGTAAAGAGAGATATGAAAAACGACGCGTTTACTGTTGCGTTTTACCACAGCCCGACCGTATCCATGGGCCAGGACGTAACAGCTGATTCGAAAAAAGGGTCCCTAATATGAGACACAAAAAGTTTCTTTCTTATAAGAATCTTAGCAACAAGAGAACTATTGTCATTCTTAACATATCGCTCAATAGTATGCTTTGAGACATTGAATTGTTTAGATGCTTTTGAATATCTCATTTCTTTGCTTCTTACTGCCTTAACAGCCTCTACAGGTAGTCAAGTAAGAGCGTGGTCGTGTAAATTTATGAAAAAATTTATTAAATAAAATTTTTATATTTATATACATTGTACTCAATACAAACAATGATGCAATTATGTTAATAATGTGTCCAGTCACCACCGGCGTCGATAATTGCCTGGCATCTCCGAGGCATGCTTTCGACTAATTTAACGGCGTATTCTAGTGGCAACGATCTCCAGATCCGACAAATTTCGCAAGATAACTGCTTCAAAGTGTGTGTGCGTTTTCCACGAAGCTTCTGCTTAATATGTGCCCACACATTTTCGATGGGGTTTGCATCGGGCGACTGCGACGGCCAATCCAATGTAACAATGCCAGATTGCGTCTTCCACTCGGTACAGAGCTTGCTGCGGTGTTTAGGNTCGTTGTCTTCCTGCAGAATCCAATCGTCATTTTTTCTGATGAACCAACGTTTGGCAGACGGCAGCAAAGCCTTTTTGTAGATTTGCAGCATTTCTTCGGCATTTCGGTTGTAGGTGAACAGGTGCAAATTGCCGAATCCCTGCTTTGAGAAGCAGTCCCAAAGATGCACCTTTATTCCGTGTTTTACGGTCCGCTGGACAAGCCTATTGGTGGAAGTTGACCAGGCTCGCGTGAGGACACAACGTGCCCATATAGAACATTCATTAGTAAAAATTACATTGTCAAAATCTCTATCGATATTCTCATGCGCCCAAGCGAGTCGCTTCGTCACATGTTTTTCAGTCAACAGAAGCTTCTTCATTGTGTTGCGAAATTTCAGGTCATGAGCACGGAGATGAGTTCGGATAGTTTCGTACGAAATATCTAAACCTTTTGACTTTAATTTTGCTTGTCCTTGCCGCAGTGTTAAAGCAGAATTCCGCAAAAACAGATTCACTATTTTTTTTCCGTCTTTTTTGTCTACTTTGCCTATCGAGCCACGTTCTGGTAAATCATCAACATTTTTTGCCACTTTATATCGCTGTATCCACTTCTGTACAAATGCTTTCGACTTTCTCATGTATTTAGCAGCCGCTGATTGCGACATTTTTGGACCTCTCGGATGGGTGCAAAGGAACACAGCCTCGTAGCGCGACGCGTATTTAGCACTCATGACGCTTAACGTGTTTCTCTTCCAAAAAATCAACNACAGCTGAATCTTTGTCGACAATGCATCAAGGACAAAGCTTCTCTCTATAGGCTCACGAAGGAATTAGAGCGAAATCTTTTATTACCTGTCGGCAAAGTCGACCACGCTCTTACTTGACTACCTGTAATTGACTGGTAGACCACGATTGCCTCATGTTTTCCTCTATCTGAAAATATGATTTTACTAAAAATTTACTAATACATCAAATAAAAAACTTGACAGTTTCTGATATAAAGTACCTCATATTAAGAGCGGCTGCGTGTCTCGTATTAGAGAATATAAAATTGTAGAAAGTTTAAGTTTATACCGACAAAGTATGTAATAAATTGACAAAACTACATGATAGATCACTTATAGTCCATGCGTACATTTGTGAATTGAAATGACAGTGAAGTGACCTATGATATAAAAGTGTTAAATACATATTTTAAAGTTATAATAATTATTTTTCTTCTCTCTGTGTACGCGATAACTTTTTCGCAGATAACACAGCAGTGAACGACACTAACAAAAAGTTTAATGTTTTTGTGTAAGTAGTGTATTAAAAATACGCAGTTATGAATTTGTATCTGTTTACATGAAATAGCTCGCTATCTCGTATTAGGCGATCATCTAATAATAAGCACCTTTACCCTAATATTTAGCACGCATAATAAAATATCTATGATATCTATTGAGAAATACATCTGTAAACTTAAAGAAAATTAAAATTCAATTTTTGATATTATAGAAGATGCGCGCGTTTGCTTTGAGCGCAAGTGTATTTGTTCTAAATTTAAAGAGCGATAAAGACGGACTGACTTTTAGACATAAGCGCCTGAAGCAAACGCATTTATAATGATCGAATTTTTTGCAAGCATAAATGCTCGACGCAAAGTGACACATAAAAAACGAAATTTATATTTTAAACGAATGAATAGTCACGGCTCGTGAAAAATTGAAACTAAGAATGAAGAGGCTAATATGAGCCATCTAATATTAACATAGGCCAATACGAGCCATTCCCAGGTTGTTGTGCAGGAATAAGCGTGCATGTATATATATATATACACATGTATGAAATTCACATGTAAATTATTTTTACATGTGAGTTTTTTGAATTGAAATTTCAATTCATAAAATCATATAGGATGCTAGATTTGCATCTCGTATATGATAAATCCCAAATACCCCCCTAACTAATTTGAAAATATTGCGAAAAAAACTCCTCGGCCAGGAGTCGAACCTGGAATCTCCGGCTTTCCGTGCCATCGCCTTCCCTGTTAGGCCACCGAGGCACAAATGTAAAAATAATTTACATGTGAATTTCATACATGTGTATATATATATATACATGCACGCTTATTCCTGCACAACAACCTGGGAATGGCTCGTATTGGCCTATGTTAATATTAGATGGCTCATATTAGCCTCTTCATTCTTAGTTTATATTTTAATTCTCGCGGAACGCACGCGCAAGCAAATATTTTTGTAATTTCCGTTTGAATTGATTAAAATGATCGATGTAACTTTCCGGTTAAATAAACAGATTACATTATATTGTCGGAATATTATTATTATAGATATGTACATATCTGATAAATGAAAATAACTTGATTTCGTACGTAACATACACACACATTTAAATTATAAAATAATACAATATACAAATAGAATATAAAATTTATTGTGTAATACAGAGTGCGATACAATCCGACGAAATCGATGATGCAATAATTTGTGAATTTCATTATAAAATTCCGCTTCTGCGAATTTTCTGCATATGAGAAGATATATATATATATGTATGTATGTGTACATATTCTCTTGTACATATCCGATTATGGTGATTATCGGATACTCCCAACTAACACGATACAAAAAATAACGGGACTGTTAGAATTGCGCGTGGCGAGATACGTTGCGATAGTGTTGAGGTGTGAGAATTACGTAGCGGAATTAAAAATCCTCTGTGAAAATCACAGTGATCGCGCGCGCTGCCTTAACGCATCGGTAACTCGTCGACGGTGTGGTGTTCTATAAAACTAGCGCGCAACAATCACTATTATTTGTGTACACACGGATCCGGCGCACCGGACAAAATTGGTGGAAACGATCGTAATGGAACGCACGCGGAAAGCGCGTCGCTATACTTACCCGTCGCAAGAGGAAGAAGAGACCCTAGTTCTGTTTAATTTTGATTCGATGCGTAGAGAGTAAACGTGACGTGCCCGGACGCTACTCTCGGGGTCGAAAAAAAAGATTCTTCGGTCGAACGTACTATCGTCAGTGAATAACACGTTCGTCGCGCGTTTGTGTGCTTTATTCGTTTGCAATAAATGGTGCTAACTAAACTTCATGCTCTTCAGTGTTATTTTTTTTTACACACAAGTCTCACTATTGCGCATGTATACATTGCGTCTCGTATTTTTCGAGATTACTCGCGAGACCGATATGGCATTCGATGTCGATATAAAAGATGACAGCTATGCGTCGATTTGCTATATTTGATTTTGCAGTTAGTTAAAGTACCACGGAAACGTTTGCGGAATCAGAGATAAAAGTGTGAATCAAAAACAAATACGCGCGCAATATGTTTGATCGCGTAGCAAATTTATTCGAACATTTATTTGCTTTCCGCGGTCTTTAATTGAAATTATTCGGCCAAGGTTTTTGTATTTCGCGCGCGAGGCGTTGGCACGCACCTGTATATTTTGGTGATCGCGCAATTAAGAAAGATAAACGTGAAAATGAACGGTTAACAACGAGGAAATTTACCCTACATGACTACGCTGAGAGCGAACGATATCGAATCTCAGATTTGGCTCGAGGCGATTCCTATCCGCGTCTCATTTATCATCAGCTATCTCGCTTAATTCGATCAAAAATATAAGTTATATATAGCAAGTCTATCTTCCGCATCCTGTTTCAATGATATTCTAATCGGAAGCAATATTCCGCAGGCCCCGTAATTCTACGAGATAAGCTTTCGTATCTTCGATAAGAGATGGGAACGCCCGAAGCGCGATTCAAAGCGTACGATCCGAATTGACGCCCTACGCGGATTTAGTCTATCGGTAGCACGTATAGACATACATGTCTATACATATATATGTGTGTACACAGCGCCAAAAATTCGCGAAGTAGGCGCGGAGATCTAGGGGCAAAAAGGGCGGTTTTTTTAGGGATAAATAACGCGACACAGTTGTGGATAAACGATTGCTACTAGTTAGTTGGTACAGTGCTCGTTGGTGCTATTTATTCCTAAGAGAAACAGCTTCTTTTGCCTCTAGACCCTCGCATCTACTCCGCGAATTTTTGACGCGCTGTGTACACACACACACACACACACGCACAAAGAGAGAGAGAGAGAGAGAGAGAGAGAGAGAGAGACGAAGAAAGGGAGTAGAACGGCAGCGAGCGATGCGCTGTCTCAAGAGAGAAGAAAGAGAAAGCAGATAAAGGTACGGAAATATAAATCTTTGCGATAAAAAGATAAAAAGGCTAACGATGAATACTCTTCAAAGCACGGCCGACCGGTACGCTATGATTTATTTATTTGTCTCTCGTTAAAGTTATCCTCTCGCCAAGTTTCGCGACTCCTTTTGTCAGCAGAAGAGCTCGACCGACGGCAAAACGCGCTTCGGATACTTCAATGCCTAGAGACAAACAATACGCGACGACGCACAAAAGGGAGAAACTAGTAGTGTCGCGCGATAGAAATCTGGCGGCATAAACGTGCGACTTGTATCAAACGGGCGCGCATATAAAGCCTGTTCTACATTGATCGCAAGCGCAAACGCAAGGAATAGGTTTGGTAGAATTGACTAATCGTATTGATTAAATCAGCCAATTGACCAGCGTGATTGGTCAATTTTACAAGATCTATTCCTTATGTTTGTGGTTGTGATCAATGTAGAACGGGCTTAACATCGCGCGCGACTTCACCGTTCGGAAACTAACTCCGGTCTCACCGTTGAGAAAGCAAACGCTAGCGCAGCTGCGAATTGTGTTTTTGCATCCACGTTTAAATTAGCGAGCGTATGCGGTACCGCGTGGCACAAAATCCCGCATGTAAAAACGCGCGTAGCGCGTCTGCCAAAACGTTATCGAAGCAGTTGCTCTGCACATGCAATCGTGTGCTTCTGTTAATATACGTGTTATGTGTCATACTCTAGGCTGCAGATATTGCAAGGTAAAGCGAAACAAATATAATTCGGGGATATGCATAGTTCGTAAAAAAATACGGTAATTATATATATATCTAGAGAGTCACCCTTGATTTCAATAATTTTTACATATGTTATAAAGGTCATTTTCCTAAATAATGTTATAAAAGTTTAGGACGCGCTCGTTGTTCATTAAAAAGTTATGTAGGGACGAATTATTAACTCAGTCTTTTTTTGTATGATTTGGATAACGTTTAAATATATTTTTTGTATAAATCAAACTACTTTAACAAAACAAAATAAGAAAAAAAAGAATTGCTTTACACGCTTGTCAGAACTCAAATTGTTTCTTTTTCAACTATTCGACTGCTTGCTCAAGAGTAAGTGTGTTTTCTCTCGAGCCACGCATCTTAGCAACGATCTCTTTCCTGCTTCTTCCCTGCCGCAGACGCCCTCTTTGTTTTTTCCAAATTTCTCCAGCGCCTCTATTACGGCTAACACCTTCAACTCATAACTTTTATATTTCTTCTTTGCCGGTTGTGACTTGCGACTCATATATTGCACCGGGTGCAATTTACCGTCCGTCAGTGAACGCTGCAACAGAATTGCATTTATTCTATCCTGACTAGCATCAGTATGCAATTCCGTTTCAAGGGCTGGATCAAAAATCTGTAGCACAGGCTCACTGCTCAATATTCTTTTTAACTCGTTGAAAGCTCTTCTCTCCGCCTCCTCGAATCGAAATGCTCTGTCCTTACGCAACAGATCACTCAAGGATTTTGCCTTGATAGAGTAACCTTCAACAAACTTACGGAAATAGCCAGTTAAACCAAGGAAGCTCTGCACCTGTTTAATCGTCGTCGGCTCTAGAAACTGCACTACAGCTCTTATTTTGTCTGAAAATAGAGGTACTGTGCCGTTTTCTATTACTTGATCTAAAAACTCGACACGCGTTTTCATAAATTTACACTTCTTAACATTTAGTTTCAAGCCATATTTGCTGGCTACGTCAATACGGTTTTCAACCTATCTGCCGCTTGCGCAAAGTCAGTTGCTAAAATAATTACATCATTTAAAAAAAGAGCGTCATTATTCCAAGGTTAACTAATGGTCTGAAAACTTGATTTATAAATCTTTGGAATACTGGAGGAGAATTGGACAAGCCGAAAGGAGCTCTCAAAAACTGATACTTACCTTCGTGTGTAATAAACGCGGTATATTTTCGACTCTCTGTGTCTACTTCTATATGGAAAACTCCATTCTTGAAATCTAATGTACTACAAATCCGTGCGTCTCTCAGTTTGTCTATCTGATTCTCTATTAATGACAACGGATGTCTATGACTTGGTTAAGCAGTCGATAATTAATACAAACTCGCGGGGTTCCATCTTTTTCTTTAGCGACTACTACCGGGCTAACATATTCAGATGAACACGGTTTTTCGACTATACCCTCTCTAACCCACTCTCTAACTTGATTCTCGACTACCACCTTTTCTGGGAGGGCCAATCTATGCGGTCTCTGATAAATCGGCTTTTCGTCCTTAAGCGTTATTTTTAGTTTAACTCCTGTCGTTTTACATTTCTTCGGCTCGTACTCGTTTATTAATTTTTTCACTCTATTTCTCACTCTTACATCTCTGCCAATAACTACTTCCACGCCTATTGCTTCAAAAGGTATAACATACAAAGTCATTTGGAAATATTCTATTGCTTTTAATTTGCTATTTCCAAAAGAAAATACTCGCGTTGACTGAACAAGCTTATGCCCTCTTAATCTTTTGTATGCATCTTCTCGAATCAAACTAACCGGACTATCGTGTTCACAAGCGTTCGCAAACTTTCTGTATTAAGTACTATATTTTTAATTACACTAGCTAAAGATACATTTACCAAATTAATCGCCCGCTCTGAACTTACACTAAGGTCCGCTTTTCTCGCTACAATTTTTTGCTTCGTGCCCAAATTTGTTACAAACAAAACATTTTTTTCCTAACGACCTTTTATCGCAATTTCTCGCCTGATGTCCGCCCGCGCCACAATTGAAACAACGCATTAGCATCGTGTCTTCCCGGCCATCAGCTGTCTTTCTTCCTGCGCTCTCACTCAATTTTCTTCCTCCGCGCTTGGTCGCCTCATCTCGGCTCTCCGCATATCTCGCCGCTTTTTCTGATTGACTTCTCTTCATTTTTTAAATAAATTTCTAGTTTATCTTTGAACTTTCGAGCAGGTTTTGCGCCGTATAATATAATTTTATTGCCCGGCTCGTCATTGATGCCACTGATCACGTAATCGAACACTGCATCCAACTCTACAGCGCCCCTTGACGCCAACTCTCTTATAGCCAAGAAATACTCTTGCACGGTCTCATATTTTTTTATCCTACGTTTTTCCAATATTTTATGCAACTGCATGCTGCTGATTTTTATAGCAAACTCCTCCAGCAGCACACTTCTCTTTCTTCACGTCTTAACCGGTTAACTGGCAATGTATCATATATGATCAAAAAAAAATCTGGCCAATTCTGCTTATGTATCATATATGATCAAATGGAATAACTTTCTTGATTTTCAAACAATTTGAATGAAACTTGGTATGTAATAGTTTTTTTTTTTTTTTTTATTCTAAGTATATACAGGGTGTCCCAGAATTGGTTTAACAACTCTCGTAGGCAGGTAGAAGGAATAAAACTGAGTCGAAAAGTCCTATACCATTTTGCTAGATTCGCAATAGTTACTGAAATTTTAATTAACAAAGATCCGCGAATAAGCATGCATCGGGCTNGGATCTTTGTGAATTAAAATCTCAGTAACTATTGCGAATCTAGCAAAATGGTATAGGACTTTTCGACTCAGTTTTATTCCTTCTACCTGCCTACGAGAGATGTTAAACCAATTCTGGGACACCCTGTATATTGCCAGAGAACTCTTGTCCTATTAGGATTACAACTCTTTAACGAAATCAAGTGTTTTTCTTTTTGGGCTTAGTCACAGTATTCTAATATCAATATTAAGAAGGAGTATGTATAGGGTACTACCTCCGTAGTCAACCTTTGAAGTCAAATTGTGCAGTTCTTTTTTGTTCCTACTACCATGCGATACACGGCCTTCTTTCACAGTGGGCGTGGCCATTTGTCGGGCTCGTGCTCGGGATGTTGTGACTACAATCGCCTTGTGGAAGGGAGAAATTAACTCGGAATTACACCCGAATTAATTTTTGGAGGCCCGATTTAGTTCGCCGATCAACCGAAAAACTCGGTTGAAGGGGACCGGCCCGGAAAAAATCCTTAGGTGATGAGCGGATTCGAACTCGGGACCTCCGGGTTCGCAGCCCCTACACTCAGACCGTGAGACCACTGGGCCGGTGTATGTAATGGTTTTTGGGGTCGCTGAGTCTGAATTAGGCATTGGAATTGTAAAATTCAATGTCAGACTCAAAATGGCAGACCCAAAATGGCTGCCAAATATCAAAATATTATCAGGATTTAGAAAAATTGTATATAGAAGTTTTTGAGGTCGCTGAATCTGAATTTGGCATTGGAATTTTAAATTTCAATATGGCAGACTCAAAATGGCAGTCAAATCTGAAATCAGATTTTCAAAAGCTCTTGCGGTAAAATTTATAGATGAAGAATTCAGGTATAAAATTATTTAAAACTGTTTTGTAGAAAATGAAAAAACTAAAAAATTAACCCCTTAAACCTCTATTTATCCCGCAATAAAAGCGACAAAACAAAAAAAAGGTTTAGTAGAGAATTGAAAAAACTCACCTCTAAATTCTAGTTTTTAGGAGTTGAGATGTATCAGATCAAAAAAATAACCCTCGGAATCGATTCGGCGACTCAAAAAACCCTTGTATGCCAAATCTTGTGGGATTTACTTAATTTTTCGATGTTGCCAGTTCGGGCATGAATAGTAAAAAAAGCCGTGCCAGTTAACCGGTAAATAACGCCCTCATCCTGTATGAACAGTTTAGCTGCGCCTTTCAGAGATCTCTTTGCAAAGACCACCTTCTGTAAGTCATCCGAACATGGCAGCGGCCTCCTTAAAATCATTAATCCATCTCTTGATTGAATACAAATTAGTTTCATTAAGGGGGTTTTCTCATGTAACAGGTTCAGAAAATCGATTTTTTTTCATATATTTTAAATGTATATTATTCGGAGAATATGCGGTTAAAGTTTCAAACAAAATTTCGAATTATTTTGAGAGTTATATGACCGTAAAAATGAGCTCATTGCCGAGCGCGTGCCTGTACGAGCGGCGCGAAGCTTGTCCAGACTAGTCTGTACGAAATATTATTGCGTAATAACCTTTGTACCTCAACGGCTAAATTTTAAATATGTTTTTTCGATCGAAAAGTCACTCTGACAAACAGCAATAGCGACTGTTTGTGATTTTTTTGAAAAATATTAGAAATTGCCACATTTGTTGTTGCATGTACTTTTAATGAAGGTTTTAAGCCTCTAATAAAAATAATGGAAGTAATGGGTGTAATAATCGGCCATGAATTTCGTAGAAATTTCTGACGAAATGCGAATAGCAATGGCGGAGCGCTGTTGCACTGCGGCATCAAAAGAAGCCAGAGCAGCTTTGAGGGCGGCCAGAGTAGAAGAAAACGATATGTATGAGGAAGCTGAAGGCCTATTGTATAGAGCAGGTATAGCCGATTAGTGTAAGTATACTTTTTCTTCGAAAAATCAACTAAGAAAACTTTAAACGCGTTTTTCTCAAAAGCACTTTTGTTTAGTCGGTGAAGATGATTTGAAAAAAACTATCCAACCGATTGGCCTGAAATTTTTTAAGCATAATCTGCATATAATTGACTCTCGCAGATACCAGAATCGCTACTTTTTGACAAAAATTTCTTATTTTGTCGACCACCAATAAGCAAAAAAAAAATTGCGATTTTCTGCTTCAAATTTTTAAATGGCCGCCGTTTTGTTTCTTTTTTATAAAAATGATCAATTCTGGTACCTGCAATAGCGACAAACATACAGATTAAAAATCTTTTTGAATTTTTTGTTTCAGATGACCGTGTGGCTTGAAATCATCTTCACCGCTGACGATACTTTTTTTCAAGGCGTCATCTTTGAATATAAAAAACTCACTTAAAATATTAATAAATTTATCTAAAAAAATGTCTTTTTAACCTATGGAAGTAAAATAATAACATATAAAAAAAATTAAAAGGATTAAGTTTTATATTCTGCATTTAAAAAATTCTTAAAGAATAGTTCAAATTTCGGCTGTTACATGAGAAAACCCCCTTAAATGCACAAACCGAATCTGTGACATTCCTATAATTTAAAGCAAACTGATTAGCATTTGTTGCATTTCTTTGCCTCCTACCTCTTTCTGGTCGATCATGATTCCCCTAAGCCAGGTCCGTCACATTCTCGTCTACCTCGCTGCTCTCACAGCTCTCCTCATGATCGTCATCTTCGCCACTTTCGTCTCTATCACAAGCCGACTGCAGCGAACCGACGTCCATCAATGCTCTCACAATTCTTTCTTTACTCAGCATTTCCAGTGTATCTAATGCCCAGATTGTTGCAAACTGATATTAAGTCTCCTATGGAAAATCCTACCGCATACTAGAGCTTAGTTCTAAATTCGGGCGAGTCGTCAAATTCAAAACATTAAATTCGCGTAGACGTCGTCGATTATTTCTATTTTCCGTTGCGAAAATAAACTTGTGCATAGCAACTATTACCGCCCTAGATGCCGCATCAATTTTCTATTTTATTCTTGCTATTTGTTCTAGTTTCTCTATGGTCAGCAGTCCACTTTGCTGTCCGATCAACGCTCACAGTACACCACGATTTTCTCTCAAAACTCTCGTATCAGCTATCTCTTCCTTTCAAACTTAAACGTATTTTCAAAAATTCTCTATATTTTCTCTCGCTGTTGGTCCGCTTTCGTCTTTTCGTTCTTTTGTCTCTCTTCTCTCTTCTTTGTTTTGAGTTTGTAACGTACCTGCGAAAATCTCAGGTGTTTGTTCCTGCCGGTCGTCTCTTTTTGTTTTCTTGTTTTTTTTTTCATCTTTCTGTGTTCTTCCCGCTTCTCGTCCCTCGTCTTATGTCGTTCTCTCGTCTTTCGTCGTTTTTTATAAAAATTTCAAATTTTTGTGCTCTTACTGAGACTTACTCGTTTTTCCTCGTTCTTCGTCTTCTTCACTCGTCTTTCACGTCTTTTTCACGTTCTTTGAACGCTCCAGACTTTTACACACTTTTTTACCTTATCGACTCGATTGCTCACATCCCAGACGAGCCCTCATAATTTGTAGGGACAAATTATTAACTCAGTCTTCTTTTTATGATTTAGATAACGTTTAAATATATTTCTTGTATAAATCAAACTACTTTAACAAAACAAAATAAGAGAAAAGAAAAGAATCGCTTTACACGCTCGTCAGAACTCAAATTGTTTCTTTTTCAACTATTCGACTGCTTGCTCAAGAGTGAATGTGTTCTCTCTCGAGCAACGCATCTTTGTACAATCTCTTCCCTGCTTTTTCCCCGCCGCAGACGCCCTCTTTGCGCACAACGCGCCCACGCAATACCTGCGAGTAGCGCGGCCGAACCAAGTCGCAAATAAATTACAAAGTTTCTCAATTCTACAGTTATTAACGAAAAAAGTATAATGAACAATATGCAATTTCTGCACACCATATATATGGATACATGTTCTTTGTGTATGTGTGTTTGTCTGTGTGGGTGCACATATATCTGTATAGATTATATGCTTTTGTGACTTTGCCCTGCATCTTTCGAAAAAATTTACACATCTTCTACATAAAGCGAATGTAATCGGAAGTCGTCCATTATTTTTTTTGGGAAGGGGCCAGGGGAGGGACGTAGTCCTTTCTGTTTACACACTCAAAACACGAAGAAAATGTAGATTAAAAAAATGGGATCGAAAAATAAGTTTATTTATAAATCGTTTTTCTTTATAACTTTCTAACAAGCGCGGCCTGAAACCTTCATAATATTACTTAAAATGACCTTGATAACATATGTGAAAATTATTAAATCGAGGGTGACTCTTTAAATGTATATAATTACCAAAAACACTTATAATCAAAAATTACGTCATTTTTTAACAATGGAAGTTTTTACCATATATAGTATATAGTACATCTAAATTAGCAATAAACATATCCCAATTGTAGAACCTTCCGCGCAGAACATCGATAAAAATTGATTTGCATGCGAGGAAAATTGTAGCCGATCCGTATAATCATCCCGAAAACAATTCGCAGTATCAGAGATATCGAATAATATGGCAACAGTCCGAATCGCGTTTCAATCGCGTTGTGAGTTGTTCAATATATCGAGGAATGCATTTGTGCATGCATTTTAGACCCGCTCAAGATGAAAGTGCGACACAATAATGGCGGACGCAATCCCGGGCACACTTTCTTTAATCTGTTCTATCATCGTGATGCGCATATATGCATGTGCATAAACCGATGCGAGCGCACAACGCGCAGACGGGCAGTGCGTAAACCCTGGAATAAAAACTCGCTGTCTTTCACGCGCGAGATCGCGCGGTGCTATAAGCTTTATCTGACTTTGCGGAGGCATAATATATTCCATACACTATACTTTCTGCGCACGTTGGCTGGTACTCGCTACGAGTATGCGAGAATTCCTCTTTCTCACTTTCCGCGCGCGCACATTCTTGTTCCTTCGTTCGATTCACATGTGTACTTCTTCGCAGTTTGCACTTAAAACATTCGCGAATTATCTTTCCGTGTAAATCTTGCTCATATTTCTGTAACTGCGAAATAGTAGTCGCAAATAAGATGGCCGCAATTTCGCGATTTGTGAAAGCCGATGATAATGCCAACAGTTTCCGTGAACAAGCGAGTTTCGCGGATCAATTAATTCGACGTGCAAATATTTTCGGTCGCGGAGCATGATCCACTGCGTCATAATCATACATTCGATATTAATTTGCTTAATGTATCGGCATCGTTGTTTGCGTTACACACGATTCTTGCGAGCGCGGTCAGACCGCGGTTAATATTGTTGATATTAGAGCTGATTATTTGTCCCGATGCATCGAACCAAGTCATTTGCTCAGATCTTCCAATTTCTGGCGAAAATAAACAGCACAGCTGTTTCTACTGGAAATTTCTTACATCATATATTCGAATATACAGGGTGTCCGACAATTACTTTAACATTTCTCGTAGGCAGGTAAAAAGAGTAAAGCTGAATCGGAAAGTTCTATACCATTTTATGAGATTCGCAATAGTTACCGAGATCTTAATTAACAAAAAAAAAAGATCCGCGAATATGCATGCATCGGTCTGTCTTATGAGTGTAAGACAGTCCAGCGCGTTTCGCGCGGTTACCTTTTATTATGTATATGTTATAGTATATGCTATTATATTAGCTCCTCCCATACGTTGCATACGGGTAACACCGTGAGCGCGCGAAGAGCGCCGGGCTATCTTAAACGCGTAAGACAGCCCGATGCATGCTTATTCGCGGATCTTTGTTAATTAAGATCTCGGTAACTATTGCAAATCTCGTAAAATGGTATAGGACTTTTTGACTCAGTTTTACTCCTTCTACCTGCCTACAAAAAATGTTAAAGTAATTGTCGGACACCCTGTATGCGTTTAAATATTTTTATTCTTTCTTGTCCTTCTCTCATGCGCACATATTTGTAGCAACCGAAATAGACTCAAATTAGGAGAAAACATCACTCTTCTTAAAAAAAACATACTGATAAAAATAAATAAATCTTGTACATATCATATGGCGCAATATATGGCGTAACTTCATTAATGCAGTTTGAAGCACAGATAAGAATGCGAATCGATTTTATGTGATTGTCTTTCCAGGTCAGGAGGACTAGGTCAAACCAGGTTTGCAGCTTATCTTGTGACATTGAAGTTATAATCGCACTGCCATACCAATGTCACTATTTTTATGCAGTCAATTTTTTCCGCGTGACACACAGTGTTCACAATTTTAAGACACTTACGGCATGCTGTAGCGGTGGAAGAGATGCGCACAAAGCAGCGAGTAAATACTTGCTAATGTGCGCATTCCCTCTACCACTGCTGCATGCTGTAAGCGTCAAAACTGTGAACACTAGTGACACATCGGATGGAGCTATCCGAGAATTTGTGCTCCGACAATAAAAAGTCCGAGAAAATTAAAGTAATTTACATTAGATAAAAAATGATTTTTCTTTAAATTTAAATTGAAAATATTTTTTAATTTAAAAAAATGTGTGTTTAATCATATTTTACTACACGCTCGGTTACTCGATAAAAGAATTCGCGATTAATTATGCAGTCCGCGTAAATATTATGTAAATCAGAACAAGTTCAATTGCCTGTAAAACACTGCATAAAGGAGATAATAAATTCTGAAAAATGCCGATTAATTTGTTACGAGTGCGCAATGTGCATAGCTTAATTGAAATCACGTTCAACAAAATCCTCTGAGATAAATACATAATTGCATGTTTGTTATTTAAATTTATTTATTTATAAAATACGTTTCTCTACCCAAAACTTTAAAACTTTGCCATCTACCGGTGTTTCTAAATATAACAATAACAATTAATAACAAACACAATCAAACAATGTACAACAATTTAAATGTTTGTGAAAATTTCAAACTAAGTATTAGAGTCAATACGGGCCTGTTATTTAAAAAAAGTTATAAATTATATTTATATTTGCACGGGCATCCAGCATATAGGCTTGTATTGACTCTAATACTTATAAGTTTTGCTCGAGTAATGTATTTTCAAGTTCACTTTGTGAATTCGCGTAGATCTCTGTGTGCGTCTTTCATAAAATACAATATTACATGTCTGACTTTCATAATGTCTAAACTTCAATATCGTTGGTTGGAAAAAAGTTCTCTCTGTCGATCAAAAGCTTCTCAATTTGATTTGCGCACAATCGAAGTCAACAAATGTGTACATCAGATGTGTGCAACAGATGCGCATTTGTGGACTAGTGCATACGTATGTAGGTTAAATACATACATAGTCGTTTAATCAAAGCTTTTTGTATGTACAAATGCGATTGAATGTCCTCAATGAACTCTCGAGGCGTCGCTTAAATTATTAATAAACGAATTTTGGTAGGAGCATTATATTGCTCCACCGATCTCACTCGCGACTTGTTATTTTCCTGGTGCGCCGCGGCATATATACGTCAGCGCGGTAAACTTCTCCATTAACATTCTCTTAAATACTTTATTGAAGTTAATGGAGGTTTGTGATTATCTCTTAACAAGTTTTATATCGATATAAAACGCATCCTGCATCGCAACGACGACGATGCGACGCATATGTCAACGCGATTAATCCTGCATCCAAGTATCGATTATTCCGAAACATCGCTCTAATGACATTAAACTTTTGAAACACATTAATTATAAGTAATGAGTTTATACTAGCGACACGCATATATAGCGAGAGTATAAATCGATGCGTCACGCAAGAGAGATAGCATTACATAAATTAAACGCGTCAACCATATTATATAATCGTGAAAGTAGATTGAAGCTGATTTGCAGATTAATATTAATAACTATTTTTATTACAATCTATATATAAGCAAAAATTGAGGTAAATTACTATTTACCGGCCCGTGTTTCCAACGCTGCAAGTCGACTACCCGCACGATTCGTTGTAAGAGGCGCGATATCGATCTCAATTTCCTTCAGTTTCCTTTCTGCGGTTGCTTATTGAAATAGTTCAACGCGAGCAAATAATTTTGCTCTATTTCATCTACTGTTACTTCACTCAAATTCTCTAATATTGTTAATATTACATTATATATACTATCCACCTGTGTGAAAAGTTTTCTCTCAGTAAAACAAGTTATCAAAAATATAAAATTGTAAAAATCAAAGTTTTACAGTCATTGTTTCAATTTAGTCTACAATCTTTTATTGGAAATACTTTTGGCGTTGCAAAGATATCGAAATTCCACCCCAATTCCAATTTGCAGGGAATAGTACAGCGCTGTTCTCATGCGAGAAATTGCCTGATTTCAAAAGAGAAGGAAGAGAGAGAGAGAGAGAGAGAGAGAGAGAGAGAGAGAGAGAGAGAGAAACAGAGACAGAGAGGAGAGTATCGGATCAGTTGCCTAAAAAAACGCAGACCGTATGTATGTATATTGCGCACGTAGCCGACATTACGATGTCATTTTGCTAGTCCGCTTCAACAAAACTTAATTTTCCTTTTCATGAATTGAACTGTGATTGGCTACTTCCCTTTTCAATAGCCTGCGCACCGGGCAAGTTTTGTTCGCCACTTCGTTCGTTCTCAATCATAACCTGATTCGTCACAACCGATGAAAGTTTATTGATACCTCCTGGACTTCCACACTTTTAGCTTTCGTGATTTAATTTTTACAAGAACCTTTACGTTATCTTTATGGAACTGACGCGTAATTTTCAGAATTTTAATATAACCGTTAGAATTTCTCTTGTATCTATTTCTCTAAAAAGTTTTATGATTTTAAGATATTAAAAGTGAAATTTTATATAGAAATAAAGAGAGAAATTGTGTGTGTGTGTGTGTGTGTGTATCTCATTTTTTAATCTTTATGTTCTGCAAATTGCAACAAGTATGAGAACCGCTGCTCTAGTTATTTTCGGTTTGTTGTTAAAAAAACGTTTTAGAGTATACACTCTCACCTGCGTGCGTTCAATTGTATATTTTGTGAAAACAGAATTTAGCGATCCATGCAAAACATAACACTATTTGTGTTTATATATTTTAAAGTAAAAGAGTTAAAAAGTAAAAATAAAAAGAAATATAAATGCAAAAGGCAAATATAAAGAGATGGATAAAAATAACATTTTCCCCTAAAAAAATAGATAAATCGATAAATAAATAGAAGATAAAAGTACGAGAATACAAGTTAATAAAACACGAAGTATACAATTTGAAACAAATAAAAACAATGTATCAATTACGATAAAGTTTAACTATATTGCAAATACATTTGAATAGAATATTGAGGACGACAAATTATAGTAATTGTTTGCGGGGCCGCGAGCTGTCAAGGTTCGCCTTCAAATGCAACTAAACTTTTGTCTGTGCTTGACCTCGAAACGTTAATGAACTCGTAATATTCTATGATACTTAAATGCTCACGATTTTAAATCGAATATATTCATGAGCGGAGGCATTCAATGCCACATTTTGCCGAAAAGAAAACTTTCCTAATCACAATTTCAGAAACTCATTTTATATAGAAAGTCTATAGTGAATCTATATACTTATTTACAATAATGAAATTTAACAAATATATTTCACGATTACGATCGTGACGAGACGCGAGCTTCCGTGTAACACTACGTGATATCTCGTCGTCGGATGTCGCGCGAACTTGACCTGGTTATACCCTGCTGTAAAAATATTCCATGCTGAGTCCAGATAAGTAAGTCAAACTGTTCGGGCGTATAGCATGTAAAGAAGGGGAAAACAATCAAGAAGGTGAGGTGACGCGAAGGAGCGCGAGGTACTATTGATGCCACGTTATATCACAAGACAAAAAGTAGGTCAAGTTCAGCGGAATGTGATTAGAATAACAGTCAAGTCACTTTTACTTTCGTATCCTCATGGTGTGTGTTAGCGATCGCACATATATCTGTATTTGTAAGAACATTTACAACGTTGTATATAATCACATCTGCTTGCTGTAAACGTAAAAGCATTTTTAGAAGTATCTTTGATTTTTAGATATTCTCACTTAAACAAAGTTCATAATACACAATCTGAGACAATCACATCTGACATTACATATTTTATACAAATGACACTTTATAATGTAATGTTCATAATTTTTTAGTTTTGGAAATTAGTTTTCTTTTAGGAGTTATTTGACATTAGTTTTGTTGGGAATTATTTGACAGTAGTCAACTGATCACATACATAAATTTTACAAGAAGAAATTTGAGCAAAAGTAGAAAACAACATATAAAAATACATCTAGACAGACTTTACATCTGTAAGCTGATTTGAGGCTTCAATTCAGTTCGCATTTCAGTCGATAAGTTGAATCTCTTTGGGCGTTCACTTCCGGAGGAAGCTTCGTTCTGGGGAGCTGTATTCGACTGAAAGGGCCGGCCAGAAAAATCCGAAGATAAGGATTCGAACTCGGAACCTCTCTACTCGCAGACCCGACACCTAGGCTGCAAAGGCTGCGAAGACCCTCCAGGGATCGGTTAATTCACCCGAATTAATTTTTGGAGGCCTGATTTAGTTCGCCGATCAACCGATAAATCGGTTGAAGAGGACCGGCCCGGAAAAAAATCCTTAGGTGATGAGCGGATTCGACCTCCGGGTTCGTAGCCCCTGCACTCAGGCCGCGAGATCACTGGTCCGATATAACGGTGTCAGATAAACGACACAAACAAATATCGTTCAAATCTCACACTGATAACCAATAAAACAACGTTTGCGGAAGAAACACACCTATCGATGGCAGCTTCTTCGCGAACACCGCTGTAATCTTTGAAAACGTCGTAAAATTCCCGGCTGGCAGATAACAGCGCTCTTAGCAGCAAAAAGGGACCGCGCTTCAAAACTTGAATCTTTTGTCAAAATTTCGCCGCGACTCACAATCTCGTTTTTTTTTCTTCGCCGTTGCGTTACTCTCATGATCGAAGTAATTTGTTTCATAATTTTTTCTCACTTTTATTTGATTTATTGATGTGAAATATATTTGATATTTTTGTAAATGACAAATTATAAATACAAGTAACTCAATTTATAGTTTTTTAGACAATTTGTGTATTCATTAACTCGGTCTGAATTCCTATGTGCGTGTACAAGTGAAAATCGTACATGCCTTCTAGTTTCGCTCTCATTTTTTTTTTATTGTCCGCATTTAAACACTTTCCTATAAGAATAGTGCGGGGGGGTGCTTTACGTTTTCTCTCTGACACACCATTATAATAATCAATTTATTGCATTTTTACTTTATAACATTTTTATTTTTAATTTATATTTTAGCAACTACTATCATTTTAATATTCAGTTCCCATGTATGTATATATTGTTACACTCGCACGCGCGGTACGGCGCTTCCGCACTTTCCGGCGCGTCTTACGTGAGCAGTTCTGGGTCGTTTCGATCAAAATTTATTGTTGATTATCTTCAGCACTGTTTACAAAGTAAATGATAATATAATATATAAAATTAAAATATAAGAAATAAATAAAAATATTAAAAATATCCGTTAGAAAGAAAGACATGTAAATTACGTCTACATTTTTTATATTTTGACTTTTATACGTATATTGACTTTTTATTTTAACTCAAATTTTATCGCACTTACTGATTAACTTCATATTATTTATTCTCATTAATTTGATTTTTGCTACAAAGGTCTCTATCAAATAATACAAAGACATTGATACAAAGACATCATACTTTAATGTATGTCATGTCTATGTTATTTGTTTTGATTCGTTGTGCTTGCATGCATTGAGTAGTTTTTGTGATGACTAGTCGACCTAGGTGCGTACATATTTACTCATTTTGTATGTGTAATTTACATGTCTTTCTTTCTAACGGATAGGTTTTATATTTTTCTTTACTTTTCATATTTTAATTTAATATATTTGTGTATATTATATGATATATATAATTTTATATATATATATTATTTTATATAGTATATTATATCATTTACTTTGTAAACAGTGCTGAAGATGATCAACAATAAATTTTGATCAAAACGTCCCGGAATACACTGCGTCTTGTGTCACTTTTGAACGTCTACCTCTAACCTGGACCATAGGCTCTTTAGTTTTTCCTTCTTATAATTTGTTTCTTAAAGTCGTCGCCGCTTCTGGTGTGTGCTCTCTTTAAGATAGTTTCCGTGCGACAGAGTCACATTCAAAAAGAAAATCTACCGTCAATATAAAAAGATTAAGATAAGTTAGGTTCAAAGCATATAGTTGTTGTCAGAGATTGTACTTACACAATAGTATACTATGTATACAGATACTAGTATACTATGTGTACAGATTCATACACATACATTTAAACAAGTCAGAATGGTAATTGTGCAACGTTGCAAGTACTCAGTTGTGACAGCTTATAGTGTTAGGTTTATAACTAGTTGATCTATAGAAGTTTGTACAATGAAAAATGCCTTTTCCTCCAAAACAGTTGCAGTATAAGGAAAAATTTGTTAATCAAATAATCTATTAAAAGATGTGTCATGCGACGTATTGTTGAGTTACATAAACTTGGAAAAGATCTAAAGTGATCTCAAAAAAGTACTTTCTTGAAAAAATTATAAGTGAGAAATCTAGAACTCAATTTAATATTATGGCTTGTGACAAATGTAATTACAAAAATAACAACTGGCAAGATACATTACAAAGAAGAATTGTGCGCGTTACCAGATTTTCATCACTTCACTTCACTACGCTTTTATTACGTACTTTAAAAATCTATAACTATTGAATAAAACGATAAAAAATATAGTTTTTGTTTCCAAATATTCGAAAATGTCTCTCTATAATATACTTGTTTTTTATAAAAATTCATAGAAACGTTTTGAAATTAAAAACAAAAATAGACTGTTTGGATGCATTCAGTATAGGGAACGTGTGTTAATAATGCCTATTTTGATTGTGTGAATATCTCACTTTACAATCGGTCAATTTCTTTAACATTGCGACATTTAAAACATCATTTTTAACATTCTGTATAAATTTTATCAAATTACATAGAAAAGTGGGTTTGCACGAGAACTACCTTAAGTGTAATACTATGAAATTCCAAGTATGTTATAGATTTTTATTGTTTATCTGCGAGTCGCTGTTGACATTAACGCGGTTTCTCCTCTTCCTCCTCCGACTGCAACGCCGTATAATATTACACTAAAGAGCACTTACTAGATCTTATCTCATGGAAAAAGCATGTGTTACGGACAGATTTCGAGCAATTACTCAAACGCCGAAATCAACAAACCTTTGATTTTCTTTGATAATTTATTATCAAGCGCAATCATATATCATCAGCCAATTCGGACGGATTATTTTCTTCTCAGTATTCAGTTTTGCATAATAGATACAGAATGCCTTTTGAGATTCTTTTTTGCTTATTTACACTTACTATCTTTTTTTCAACGCGCTCGTACATTTGAGCGCGATTTTGATTATGTGTAAACTTGATGCAAGGCATTACTATGCCTTTATAAACATATAAGAAACAGACTGCGCGTGTGAGAGAAAAAGAGAGTCAAAACGCAGAGCGAGACAGATGCTTTTATTCATGTCCCTGTCTCTCAGAGTTTAGAGTGGGAATCATTATGCAACTTCACGGGACGTCAATCGACTTCTGTCATCCCTTTATCACTCGACGTTCTTCTATCGCCCCACTATGCTATTTCACATTTCTACTACTTTTCTTATCTACCAATCACCGCATCACTAAAAAAAAATAGAGACACAAGTGAAAGCATCTATCCTTGTTTGCGTTTTGATCATTTCCTCTCGGGTGAGTCCCAGATGCGCACAGAAACAATCGGACACGGCAGGGTGTATCAATCGAACACAATAAGAAACGGACACACGACTGACTCAATCGGGCACAGTTTCAATCAAACATGAGTTGAAACGGACACACAACAGTCTCAATCGGACACAATCGCAAGTGGACACAGACGCAATCGGACACAGTCTCAATTGGACATAGACGTAATTGGACACAGTCTCAATCAGACACAGACGTAATTGGACACAAGTTGAAACGGACACACAACAGTCTCAATCGGACACAATCGCAAGTGGACACAGACGCAATCGGACATAGACGTAATTGGACACAGTCTCAATCGGACACAGTCGCGATCAAACAGTCTCAATTGAACACAGTCCCAATCGGACATAGTACATTTTCTGATATCATGTATATTTTACAAGTAAATAGTTCGTTCGCATCACACATTAACGTGTGTACGGGGAAAAACATCTAACCTAACTTAACCTGTGTTACTATTATCATTAATTGTCAGCATGTACATTGCTTCTTGCTTGTGTCCGATTTCGACTGTGTCCGATTGAGACTGTGTCCGATTGAGTCTGTCGTGTGTTCGTTTCTTATTGTGTCCGATTGAGTCTGTGTCCGATTGATAAACCTTGCTGTGTCCGTTTGATTCTGTGCACATCTGGGTTCTTCCCTTCTTTTCTACAGAGAAGATAGGTAACGCGCAGTTTATTTCTTACATATTTATGTATTTCTTATATACATACCCAGCAAACATTTCGGTCACAGAACCATATCCATCTGTGTCCTCAGTAGGATATGGTTTGGTAATCATGTCTGTCAACATGTGAAATGTCAAAATGCG